>NW_021604641.1:5263803-5270018 GCF_004785775.1 Grammomys surdaster | reverse complement strand
GCTCCAGTCCAAGGGACCAGGCAGGGGCCGAAGGGAAGTGGAATTCCCTGTGATCACTATTTTTAAGGGCTTATCAGGATGAACAAAATATATGAGCCTACTTCCCTGTCCTAAGCCCAAAGTCATTTCCATGCCTGAGGCCTACTTCTTTGTTCTAGGCTAAGATTTAGATTTCTGCCTGAAATTACTTTTTTGTTCTAGCCTAATGTCAGATTCCTGCATGAAGCCCATTTCCTTGTCCTTGGTAAATGTCAGATTTCTGCCAAGCAGCCACAGAAGCTCTCCCGTCTCCTCCTTTTTTATTTCATAAACAAGACTGAGCCTATCTTAAGTTGTTCTGACAAGAATGACTTCCTTATCCATCATGGAATATACATTATTAAAAGCAATGCACTTCTGTCTTAGATTAGTAAGGATCTATGCAGAATCTTACCCATCCACAGCTTACCAGACTCTTAAATTAGTAACTCTGTAGGACTGGTATTTTTAAAGGTATGTTTTGACTCAATAAACTTCATAAGATGTAGACATTTTTATGATTTTATCTTTGTATTAAGAAAGTCTTCTTTACATAATCAAAAATGAAGCTCATTCTTTGTCTTTGGAGTATCAAACACTAACCTTGTTTCACAGCTATAACTTGTTGACTTTATTTCTAAGAGTCGAGATCATCATCCATATATTATTCTTCTTTCAAAATCTGAATGTGTTTGTACATTTTTATCCAAATTTTTATTGTCTATTTTCTCCAAAACTCTCAACTCGCTTTGACAATTTAGTAAAAATTTACTTAGTCATAATATATTTTATTGTAATAAAATATCATTTTGTCAGGTCTGCATAGATGACTCATTGTATAAGCATGTTTGCTGTAAAGTCTGATGACCTGAGTTTGATTCTTGAAACTCAGGTGGTGGGGAAAACAATTTACTCTTCCATGTTGTCCTCTACTGTCTATTTGGTTACTATTGAACATGCAGCCATACACAAATACACACAGATATATACAAATGAAAGCAGAATTATACAATTCACTTTGTTGATAACCTTGTGTTTTCATTGACATGGATCCTCAGATTACAACTAATGTTTGAAAATGACAGTTGATCATAATCAATTTCTTCAACTATTTCACCTGTCAGACAATTGTGGCTTAATTCATCCTATACTTTTTGAAATTATATGTTTATCAGACACAGATATTTGCTTTTATATTATGAACACAGGATTGTCAACAGTATGTTTTAGATTTGTTTGATGTACAATATAGAACTGATATTTAAAACATGTTAAAATTATTAAAAAGTTTGGTGTTCAACAAAAAAGACATGACATGTGTTTTTGTAAGGGTCTATGATTTGCCAAAGAATAATACCCCAGACTCAAATAGGATACAAAAGCAAAGAACCTTTATTCTGCAGAAATCAGGCATGCAGGGGTCTACCATTCTTTATGAAGGAGATATAAAGATGAGCTTGCAGGCTAAATTAAAAGCAGATTAGAGGAAATCTAGGAAGGAGTAGATAACCTTTAACTTGGCTGTGTTTGGATGTATTTGGGATTGACTAAGGCTCTATTACCTTCAAGGGGTACAGCTAGAATTTGTTGTTGACACATCCTGAGTATTATTGCCTAATTGGCAAACTGTAGGCTGTTGTTTTATTTCAAGAACTGACTTGCCCAGCTTGGTTCATATTAGGGAAACAGAAACTTAGGCTTCCTTCTAAATTGCCAATTTGAATCCTGTCATGGAGTTAACCTGGCTCAGGCGTCTCATTTTGAAATAATTATCATTTCATTATTATATTATTTCTTTTAAATTTTGATCTTGAAAAATAAATTGAATTCTTCAATAATCTTTATTTTTCCTTCTATAATTCTATCAGTTAGTCCAAACAGGTAACTTACGAGAAAATGTTTTCTCTTTCAGTATGTGAATATGCTGGCTTTAATCATACATTTATGAAATATGAACAATTCAGTGTTTCTGGATCCTTTCTTTTAAACTGTATAACATTTCTTCTCCAAGGTAGTTTCCTTTCCTTTTCTTTTTTTCACATTAACACTATCTATCTATCTATCTATCTATCTATCCATCCATGTCAGCTTATTGGCTTTTTTCTACTTTCTCTGGAAATTAAATATTTTCAGAAAATATACTTTGAATATAAGAGAAAGATATATTATAATTAATACAAAAGAAAGAAACCATATATTCCGTATTTCTGTGTTCTTATATGCACAGAAGAGGTAAATATTTTCTATTGTAAATGATGCCTGATGATTATTGGACTAGTGGTTAATGAATTATTAGGTACATACCTAATTTATTTTTATTTTTAAAGAAAAAACATTCTTAATAATATTGGAAATTAGTTTTATCCCAATAGAAACTGCAAACTGACTAGTAAAAAGTATATGTCTTAAATCAGATTTCTATTAACTTCCATTTTTTCTCAGACACACTTTTTAAGTTTTCAAATTTTGCAATTGTATTTTCTTCAACATATTTAAAAAGCTTTCTTCTGAAATGTTCTTTCTAAAATTGGGAGAGTAATTTTCTTTAGTAAGCAGAAAATTGGTACCAGTCTGTGCACTAAAACAAGATATGCCCTGAAGGTAACAGTAACTGTATGTTCAGCTAATATGCCATTAAGTAAAAGTGTTCAAGTTTACTTTTGCTATCACTATTCTCCCTCCCATAGCTTCAATCACTTGTTTTATCTCTTTTAATATTCCCTGTAACAGGCTATTAAATTGGATCCTTTTACTTAACTTTCATAAAGTTTTTTATAGGCCTATTTGTACAGGTGAGAGTAATTAGTAATCGCCAGTCTCCAATCGGCAATTAGCTCCAATTAAGGCTTACCAGCTGCTCGGTCTTGCCTATGCTGGCTAGCTTCAGCTGCTTTCATTGCCAAAGCTGGATCACAAGTCAAGATAAAAATTGAAGTATCATTCATATCTCATCACTCTGATGTACAAACTTTGTGATTACACCATACCTCTGATTTTCAAAGCTAATTATGCATTTTGTGTGCTCTCAAATGCATGCAGCTGGAGAACCCTCAGTATCCAGGTGTTAGCATTGGGAAAGGAAGTATCTATTTCAGTGTGCTGGTAACAACCTAATACAAAAAATACAAGGTAAGGCAAAGGTTATACCTTTCATAATTTAGCAAGGAAGTTCAGAAAAATAAACAGTATATCTGAGTTTCTAATGAAAATAACCCAAAGCAAATGATTTGTTAACTTTTTGTTATTGTGACAAAATATCTAGTAAAATCAACTTAAAAATAAGGAAGTATTCACTTGGCTCACTGTTTTGGAGTTTCAACACACTGTGAAATAGTCTTTTTAGTTTGTTTTTGGTGAGGCATTATGTCATGGTTGCCACTAAGAGTGGAGCAAATATATAGGCATCATGGAGACCTGGAAGCAGAGAGAAGGAGAGGGAGGTGGCTGATTAATAATATTGCCTTAAAGAGCACATATCCCTGAAATATTGTGCTTTCACCAGCTAGGACTCATCTCCTAGAAGTTCTACTTCTTCCAATAGCAAATAGCCTTCAATGAATATGTGTGTCTTTGGGAAATATTTACAAATCACAGTATTGTATTTTATAAGTATAAAACCTAATTTCATATACAAAAGTAAATCATCACAATGAAAATTAAGTATTTAAAAAAGATAATGAAAAATTTTTGACCTTGGATACTTCCGGTTTGGGACCGAGCCTAGAGCAGGTCGCAGGCAGCAGCTCCGTACCCAACCGCAGAAAACCAAGAAAAACAGGGACTCCCAGGAGCTTGAACTCACGCAGCATCCCAGGTAAAATTGAATCACCCGTGATGCCTGCTATTAGAAGTTCTAACCCAGATGGACCAGAAGCCAGGAGCCTCGCCCTTACCCTCACCCCCTACCTTTTCCCACCTGCACAAGGTCCCCTGAAGCTGGGCAACTGCAAGATCCTGCTTGGCAACTGCAGATAGACTCAAAGCAGTGTACCATATCATCTGAAGAATAGCAGGGAGACCATAACTCAAGCAGTGTACCATATCTTCTGAAGAATAGCAGGTTCCAGTCCTCCTCGCCCCCACGAATAACCAGGACACGCCGGTCCGGCCAAGTGGCACCCAGACGTGGGGCTCGAGGCACGGATCCATCCGGACGGACCCTCATTGAGAGGATGTGCGCACGACATCAAGATTGAGCAAGACAGAGATCATCGCCCGTGACCTGTCGTCCACGGAACCAGGTTGATGCTGCCATCAAGAAGGCAGTTGAAGTTCATTACCATCAGCTGAAAATTGCAGAGGATCCAGAAGTGACTCCGCAGGAGACTGACACAGCTGTCAGCTCCCCTGCCTCCCCCTACGGTCGACCCCTGGACTTCCACGCCCTCCAGAAGGGTTCCTGGTATGCCTGGCTTTGCCCTCATTTCTCTCGCTAGAGAGCTTGGCCTCTTGATCACCACAACAAAAATTGGCTTTTTCCTAAACCAAGGCCACCCTTGATATGGCCGCTAACATTGGGGAGCCTTCCTTTATGACAATATTACACCCCAAACTGACAAATGGTTGGTAACTTGAACATTTACAAGAGACTAGGATGGCTGTGAGTTAGCCCAATGACGGGATTATTGTAGGTCCACTTCCCAGGGGCCCACCCAATGCAGCCAAAAAGGAGTGCGTGGTGCTGGGAGTGGGTGCAGCCTACATGGCCTAAGACAGGGCTCTCACCCTCCTTTCACCCACATCAGAGTCCCTTGACGTTGCCCATCGTCGACAGCCTAAAGCCTTCGACCATCGATGTGACTTGTCTCACATCAGTGTTTTGGGGTTGTGAACTTGTCTAAGACCCCCCATAATTAGACATCCAAATTCAAAACTCACATAGTTGGGATTGAACATAAGAAGCCTTCTCTAACTAAACAGAGAAGTGGGAGATGCCAGAAGCCAGGACCCTCGCCCTTACCCTTACCCCCTACCTTTCCCCACCTGCACAATGTCCTCTGAAGCTTGGCAGCTGCAAGATCCTGCTTAGCAACTGCAGATAGACTCAGAGCAGAGTACCATGTCTTCTTAAGAATAGCAGGGAGACCATAACTCAAGCAGTGTACCATATCTTCTGAAGAACTGCAGGTAGATCATAATTCAAGGCAGTGTACCATATAGACCATGACATGTTTCAAGGCACAGGCCAAGAAGATTTTGTACTTTTCCACCACCTAGACCCTCTTACCCCCTCCCCTTGTAAAACATGCTATAAAAAAGCATTTCATGTTCAAAAAAAAAAAAGAAATTAAAAAAAAATAAAACGAAAAAAAAAAAAAAGAAAAAAAACTTTTTGACCTTAAAACATAGTCACCAATATGTGGCAAGGACAACACAACGGTCTTTTAAACACATGGTGAATAATACCTGGACACAGGCATCCTGTATTGTATGTAAGTGAATGGTGGGACTCACTTGCTAGAAAAATACTTCTCTACCATTGAGCTATATTCTCAGTATGAATCTCATATTTTTCACACACACACACACACACACACACACACACACACACACACACACACCAACACAACAAACAAACAACAACAACAAAGACAAAGTCTGTGGTAGCTTAAATGATAAATGTCCCCACATGGTGCTCTTTCTGAAAATTATAGAACCTTTGGGAGGTTGAACTCTTCAGCACTGGACACAGCTGTGAAGATTTTACAGCTCAGTCCTACCTCTTTTTATTCAATGACCACTTCTGTGCATGAAAATGTCACCAGCTAATTTCATTTTCCTCTTACCAATCCTTTCCTGACTTTTTCAAACCTTCCTTCCATGATTAAGTCTAGCCCTCATAAAACCATTCAAGTCTTATTGGGTATAAAAACAACAGTGCATGGGAAAACCCATGCCCACAGTACACAGTCAACACAGAACAAATTCAGTGGCTGTTTTGGAGATACTGTGTCTCATATTACTTTTTTGTTAGAACTTGAATTTCCTTCTTTCTTTCTTTCTTTCTTTCTTTCTTTCTTTCTTTCATTCTTTCTTTCTTTTTCCTTTCTTTCTTTCTTTCTTTCTTTCTTTCTTTCTTTCTTTCTTTCTTTCTTTCTTTTTCCTTCCTTCCTTTCTTCCTTTCTTCCTTCCTTCCTTCCTTCCTTTCTTTCTTTCTTTCTTTCTTTCTTTCTTTCTTTCTTTCTTTCTTTCTTTCT
>NW_021604641.1:5246643-5263793 GCF_004785775.1 Grammomys surdaster | reverse complement strand
TCTTTCTTTCTTTTCTTAATTTCTTAATTTCTTTCTGTCTGTCTTTCTGTCTTTCTCTCTCTCTTTCTTTCTTTCTTTCTTTCTTTCTTTCTTTCTTTCTCTTTGGATCTTTTCTTTCTGTTTCATTTGTCCGATTCTTCTGTTTATTTTTATTTATTATATTATAATTAATTTAGTTTTAGGTTCCTGTTTTGTTTGTTCTCTTTGTTTTTGTTATATATTTTATTATATTATATTTTTAAATACTTGTTTCTTTTTTTAACAAGTAAGAGAACAAACTGTGTGGAAGGGAAGTTGGAGGGGCTCTAGAATGCTTAGTTAAGAAGAAAATATGATCAGTGTGTATTTTACAAAAAAACATCAATTTTCAGTATAAGAAGATATAAAAAAGTAAAACTATTAAAAAATCACAATGCATGTCATGCAGTGCCATGCTACAGAGCTCCATCACTGTAAAGATGGAGCTGTATAGTGTTACTCATTAGATGAATAGAAGCAGTCACAGTTGTGTTTCATTTGGATACAGAAATGAAACAAAAGTCCTGCTTTTATCACTAAAACTTTATATTTTCTATTCATTGTCATTGTCAGTAACTTTATTGTATAAATTATAATATATGCAACAATTAAGCAATTTTTAAAATGTTTGTAATTACAAACTTTTCACAGATTTAGCACATTTTCATGATTTACATTTATAAGTAATGACTAAATCTAATTCTGACATAGCCAAGTAAATTCTGTTTTATAGCCAAGTATATTGTGTTTAAATAATTTAAAACTATTTTTACACACTGATTTTTTGTTCAGTCTTTTAGAGGAAATGCTATCATATCAATAGAATTGGTGAATGAATTGTTTGAATGACTCCAAGTTATTAAACATTCAATTGAAACTCCAAACCAATCTAAACTTCTTTTCTGATGTCCCCTTTTTACATAATTAATAAATTTCTGTTCACAGACAAATAATAATTAGTCATTTATAATTATTATGTGCAGATGAATTTATTTATGAAGAAAATCCTAGAATGATTGTGAGAAACTATTCCCAAGCAGCAGCAACACATCACTGGGAAATGTACAATAATTGTATCATTTTATTGTGGCCCAAATCTGCTTGTGATGAGAACCAGTTTCCTCTGATACTTTCAGTGGAAATTTCATACTGAGATGATTTATTCAAGTATATGAAAAATTATATAAAGTTTGAAAATACTACACAATAATCTAAAACAATGTAAGCCAAATTGTTTTGAGATTATTCATTAATTGTGTAGCATAATATCACATACTCATCAATGAAATAATGAACCATCTGAAATTATTAAGACATTTCCTATGATTGTTGGTTCATGCAGGGGTTGGATATGTTCCATTTCTAAAGGAAATTTTGTAGTAAGATATAAACTTTTCTTCAGGAAAACCTAAGACAGAGAAAAATTGAGAAAATAAATGAGAGTATCTCTATGAGAAAAGAAAGGCTCTCTAGCAAAAGAAAGTATATTCTTGGCAGTAGTAGATTTGTTATGAAAAAGCATGCAACAAGCTACTAGAACTCTGCTCCTCTTTTGGCTTCCAAACTGCATGTATAACAAAAAAAGAGCATGAAGCACATCATCTTTAAACAATGGGAAGCAGGTTGCTATGCAAATAATCATGCTTGTATAGGTGATTAGAGTTCTCAATCTTAACAAAGAGTAAGTAGAATGATACTAATAAAATATTGAATGAAAGGTAAAACAGAAGATGCCAACCCATGATTCTATATCCAGCTAAAACACCCTTAAAAGTAGAAGAAACAAAATACTGTCTAAGACAGGTGAAATAGAATAAAACAAAAATCAAGTAAAGAATGAAAACAAAACAAATCAGGAATTTATCATTACCGGGAATATACTGCAGTAAATTGGAAATTATTATCCAAAAAATGACATGGAACAGAATTCAAGACTGTAAATATAAGTTAAAATTAGGGTAGAGAAAAAAAAGAAGAGACAGTAAGACTGTATTTTGCTAATTGATCTGAAACTAGTACTGTGAATCAGTAGCCATGATTTATTAAGTAATTTGGAGATGCAGTCAAGAAATTAATGCTAGAAATTTCTTAAAGAAGTAGAAGGAGTGTAAGTACTCTGTACTATATGTGTAGAAATATCATGTTACTTAAAGTACACTTAAATTAGTTAAAATGTATACTACATACTTTAGGGAAGATACTGAAAAAGACAATAAAAATAAATGCATATTGTATATAGCAATAGAACAGATGAAGGGAGAGAAAATTAAAATAAGATAAGGCACATATCAGAAAAGAGAAAAATAGGAAAAGCTATGGAAAGAATACAGTTAAAATATTGACTTGGAGCAATAGTTACAAAATTACTCTAAGAAAATCATCACATTTGTAAGTATTCTCATTATTTAAGGGTTATCAAAACATATTTAAAAGCTTTTTAGCATTATGTTATCCATAACAACACTTTAAAAATAAAATTTTCAAATATTTAAAATGTGAAGATTTAGAGACATAAAATGCATAGAACTAGTCAACAGAAAGTCTTTTTTATTAAAGCCAACACAAAAGACTTCAAAATGCGGAATGTACTCTGGGCTAAAAGAAGGGAATTAACGAATTTAAAAGAGGTAAGTTCTTGAATGAATATATACCTTGAAATATACCAGTCGATACTGGTAAGACAGGAAGAGTCATGCCTGTAATCTTAAAACTTGGTGAGTCAAAGACAAGAGCATTGAATTCCTAGCTTGCTATGACTACATTAGGAGTCCAAGGCCATCATGGACTACAAAGTAAGACTCAATTTTCAACAATCAAAACCACACAACCAAACAAGAAACAACAAATATATTTTGTAATATAGTTAGAAATTCAATGATAATGATATTTAATTAATTCACCAGTGGAAGCCTTAATATTTATCTTCTAGATGAATCCCACATAAAATCTGTAAGAAAATGTTGATAGAAATGGCACAATAATACATCAATCTATTATAGCTAGCATTTAACAATTACTTCTTCCAACAACAGGAATAGCTCAATGGATCTGACAAGCTGAGTTAGATCCCAAGAAGATAAAAGGGAAGTGGAAGGAGAAAACTGTATTGGAAAATTTTCCTTTGACCTCTATTCTTTTTTTGATTATTGGTTATTTTATTTGTTTACAATTCAAATGTCCTCTTCCCGGTTTTCTCTCTGCAAGCCACCTATCACATCCCGCATGTCCTGTCTCTATGAGGGTGCTCCTCCACCCACCCACCTACTCCCACCGAATTGCCCAAGCATCCCCCTATTCTAGGGCATCAAGCCTCCACAGGACTAAGAGCCTCCCCTCCCATTGATGCCAGATGAGACAGTCCTTTGATACATCTGCTGCTAAAGCCAAGGGGTCTCTCCATATATAATCTTTGGTTGGTGGTTTATTTTCTAGGACTCTGGGATGGTGTCCCAGTTAGTTGATTTTGTTCTTCCTATGGGGATCCAATCCCCTTCAGCTCTTTCAGTTCTTTCTCCTAACACTTCCATTGGGATCTTCATGTTCAATCTGATGGTTGGCTGTAAGTATCCTCATCTGTATTGGTCAGGATCTGGTAGAACCTCTGAGGGGACAGCTATACCAGGCTCCTGTCAGCAAGCTCTTCTTAGCTGTGAGGCGCGCGTGTAATCGTCTCGCCAGCAAGAACGCACGCGCACACACATCAAGATCCGTCCGTAGGAACACGTTTATTCCCAAAAAACAAAATGGTGGAAGAAGACGACCAGGCCCGGGAAAGCACTGCTTATATACCCTTAGAGTGGTGTATTCACCTCTGATTGGCTGCTTACTCATTGCGCGCCAAAACGCCGTGGGATGGGCTTTAACTTTGGCGGGCTTTTACCATGGCACATGTGCAATTTACTTGTTTACTAGGAAGAATCCCAAATTCCAATGGCGGATTTTGCCAGCACCCGCCGTGGCTTCCTACACTTAGCATCATCAATAGTGTCTGGGTTGGGTGTCTGCAGATGGGATGGATCCATAGGTGGGGCAATCTCTGAATGGTCTTCCTTCGGTCTCTGTTACTCTCCTAGTCCCTGTATTTTCTTTAGACAGAAACAATTCTGGGTTAAAATGTTTGAGATGGGTGGGTGGCTCCATCCATCAACTGGTGCTGTGCCTATTCCCTGGGTGTGATCTCTACAGGTTCTATCTTCCCTGTGTTGGATGTGTCAGCTAATTTCATCCCCTCTGCATCCTGGGGATCTCTTGCTTCCCTGGCATCTGGGACTTTTTAGTGGCTTCCTCAAGTTCCCTATCCTCCACTGCTACATACCCCCATTCAATTTCCTGACCCTCTCTACTTCTCCCCATCTCTTCCCACATCTTTTTATGCCCCACTTTTTATCCTTCCCTGCTCTCACCTTCCCATGACCCTCCCCACAACTGAGGAATGGATACAGAAAATATGGAACATTTACACAATGGAGTATTATGCAGCTAAGTGACTTCATGAAATTTGCATGAACTAAAAAATATCATCTTGAGTGAGGTAACCCAGTCACAAAAGAACACACATGGCATAAGTAGTTATTAACCCAAAAGCTCTTAATATTCACAATACAACTCACAGATCGTGTGAAGCTCAAGAAGAAGGAAGACCAAAGTGTAGATGCTTCTGTCCTACTTAGAAGGGGAAACAAAATAATGACTTTTATTCTCACACTGTGTGTGTATGTGGTTTGTGTGTGTGTGTGTGTGTGTGTGTGTGTGTGTGTGAGAGAGAGAGAGAGAGAGAGAGAGAGAAAGAGAGATTGTGCAAAATAAATAAGTATAGTGATGTTTCAAAGAAGAAATAAGCAGTTTTCTTGAATGAGAATGATAGAGAAATGCATATAATTGCCTAACAAACAAAAGGAAATTATTGAAAATTTAGCAATAAGTAATACTGAAAACTGAGAAGACATATATCATAACACCACTGATAATCATCTACCAACACTGTTTTTTTCAGGCTAGTTATAAAACTAAATTAGACAAACATGATGACATTTACTGGGCAATGTAAAAATAGCACAAATCATTTTATGGCCAATAGTTTGATTGTCTTGTGAAAGTTATTTTTTTTTTCTTTGAAAAATTAAGTATGAAAATTTATATAAGAAGAAATAGACAATCTCTACAAATTTTATGTTAAGAACTGTAAAAATTAAAAATCTATGAAAAAAGAAATTTAAGTTTTTGATGAGTTATAATAAATTTTAAATGAAGAAGTGATAATTATTTTTTCAATCTCTTGTAAGGAAAAAAAGCAGATAGTGTCTTAGAGTTACTATTGTTCTAATGAAGCACTATGATTGGAACAACTGGGGGAGAAAAGTTTATTTGTCTTAGGCTTTCAAATCTCAGTTTATTTTCAATGAAAACCAGGACAAGAATTGAATCAAGGCAGGAACCTGGAGTCAGGAGCTGTTGAAGACCTTGAAGGAGTGCTGCTTACTGGCTGGTTCTCAATGGTGTCCTCATCTGGCTTTCTTATAAAACCTAAAACCATGAAACGAGTGATGGCATCACCCACAAAAGGCTTGGCCCTCTCATATCAATCAATAATTAAGAAAATACCCTACAGGCTTGGCTATAGCTGTATCTTATCACTTATCTCTTATCGATTTCTCAGACAGGGTTCCCATTCTCACATGACTACCTTGTGTCAAGTTGATACAAAACTTGACAGCACATACAACTTGCTAACTCTTTCTATAATGATAGTATTATCTTTCTATTATAGTAACACACTTTACAAAAGAAAAGGTATTGATTAATATATTATAAACATTAATTACAGACCTTCGAGTAAATTAGTTAGTTGACTTTATCAGTATAAAATAGGTAAATATCAAGTCAGACATATCAAGTGAGTTATTTTATATAATATTGCTTCACAATTTAACAATAAATCATATGTACCACCAATGAGCATGCTAAGGAAATGTAATGCTCTGGTATCAGTTCTTGGGTTGGGGTTTGGGGAAGTCATCTGCTAAAGTCCAACACCCAATCATGGAATGCAAATATAAACATTCAAAGTAACAGGCTATAGTCAATGGCCAGCACAATATTTACAAACAGTGTTAATAGATGTTAAAGTTGTTATAGTCAAGATAATGTAGCTATGGTAAGAATCAGTTCAATAAACTATGAAGTAATATCAACTGTCCATTGATAGATTTTGGTTACATTAGGCTGACACCTGGCAGAGAATCCTTTCTCTGTGGAGAGCCTATGATTGTTTCTTTTGAAAGACCCAACATGCAGCTGAAAGAGTCAAAATGGAGATATTTGCAACCAACCAATGCACAGGAACTGCTGACCCCTGTGGTTGAATTATGGAAAGGCTGGAAGAAGCTGAGGAGGAGGACAACCTTGTAGGAGGACCAGCAGTCTCAATTAACCTGGACCCCAGAGATCTCTCAAACATAGGACTACCAACCAGGCAGCATACACCAGCCTATATGAAGCCTCCAACACATCTATAGCAGAGGACTGCCAGGTATGGGTTCAGTCAGAGAAGATGAACCTAACACTCAAGAGACTGTAGGCACCATCCTCATGGGGATAGGGAGGTCAGGAGGAGGTATGGGATGTGGAACAGTTGGAAAGTGAAATAAAATCTGGAGTATAAATAAGTAAATAAATAAAATATTTATTTATTTATTTTATGTTTGTCATTCTTGTTAGACATATCAGAAGAGAGCATAGGATTCCATTACAGATGGTTGCAAGCCACCATGTGGTCTCTGGGAATTGAACTCAGGATATCTGGGAGCACAGTTAGTGCTCTTAACCACTGAGCCTTCTTTCCAGTCCCTTTTGATTGTTTCAACAAATGGTGTAACAAGATTTAGTTATCAATCTGAAACAAAATAAATAACACAAACAAAAGTTTATCTAAAAGCAAACATACTTTTCATTAAGATTAAAAAGTAGATAAATTTTTCATGAAATGTTTGTCTCAAATCTTAAAGATGTCTAAATGAAAACAGGAAAATATTTAATTGGCCTTAAAGATAGATGTAATTTTAAATTTGTTTCTAAAAGAGAGACATATGGCTGAAAGTTGCTAAGACAGAGTTTACTAAATTAAAATCTTGCAGTATACAAAAGACACCACTGATGGATGAAAAAACAAAAACTCACAGAGTAAGAAAAAAATTTCAAAGAAGTATCATATTCAAAACAAGCACAAAACCTTAGCAAGCAAGATCACATCAATATTTTTATGGATTACCTATAGTATATCCATACAATGATGTGTTAATTTAGAGAGTAGCTGAATGAACCTCATATGCAAAGACATGTAGGAATCTTAATGCATATTGGTAAGTGAATAAGTTCAGTTTAAAAAGACTACAGAAGCTGAAGGAGTTTGCAACCCCATAGGAAGAATAACAATGTCAACCAACCAGGCCCCCCAGAGCTCCCAGGGACTAAATCACCAACTAAGGAGTTCACATGGAGGGACCCATGGCTCCAGCTACATATGTAGCAGAGACTGGCCTTGGTGGACATCAATGGGGGGAGAGGCTCTTGGGACTGTGAAGTCTCCATGCCCATTGTAGAGGAGTGGCAGGGGAGGCGATGAGGTGGGAGTGGGTGAGTGGGTGGAGGAACATCCTCATTGAATCAGTAGGGGTGGATTAGGGAGTTTCCAGTGGGAAAACTGGGAAAGGGGAATAATATTTGAAATGTAAATAAAGATAATATCCAAAAAAGACTACATAACTTATTATTTCTCTTACACGACTTTCTGAAATGGAAAAGTGGTAACACTGAAAATTTATATCAGAAGTTGCTTGAGGTTTAGAAGTGAAGAAACTGTTAGACAGATAGTGTATGGGGATTAAGGGTTCAAAACTATAGTCTATAGTTATAATAGACACAATATGCATATGTCAAAACTGTAGAACAATGGAGCACAAAGATTGAATATCAAAATAAGATTTTAAAACATTAAGAACACCGAAAGTCTTAGGAACAGGTGCAAGCATTGACAATAATGTGTAGGTGGTTATAAATATATGAGATTACTGACCTTGCACAACTTGGAAGTAAGTATTCTTCAAAGTTTAGAGATAAAGTGAATCCACAGAGGTATCATACTTCACTTAGTAGTGAGTTTACTGTAGGAGTGTGTTTTGACAGTTCTGATACTGCTAAATATAAATCTAACAATGAAGGAAATTGATGGTAAGTGACAGATGTTACAGAAATTATTTAATCCTGAACTTGGTTTTCTACCCCACCTTAGGTCATTTAGTTCCCAGATAAAAACCACACACGATTTTTACATCTATGATAATCCTTTAACAGTTCAATAGCTGGACAGCTGCGACCCTCTATGTTTTCAGACAGGAAATCTATATTCTTATCAATAACCCTGAGTTATTACTTATTATGTTTCATCTGGGCTGCTCTTAATTCCAATTAGCCAGGACTCTGAGGCTCCTCAGTGCTCTGAGGGCCACATTTTCTTGACTCCTAACTTATCCTGGCTTCTACTTCCATCTCCTGCCATTTTTTTCTCACCTTCTGGTTCTCCTTTGACCCCAAACCATGAAAACCTAAAAAATACCCATGTCTCCTCTGTCTAACTATTGATCATTGCCATCTTTATTTACCAATCAGAAATACATGAGGGTAGATTCATTTAGTGTCTTACATGTAGACTCTCTGGCCTCTGGCACAACCAGGTCTTGGGACTCCACACTTAGGATTAAAATAGACAGCAAAAGACCAAACCTAAACAAGTAGAAGCTGTGTTTCTTTTGACTGTGTTAATATTTAGAGCTAAAGAGGTGAAAAAGATAAACGCATCTGTTATAAGAGATTACTTAGGGATAATAGAATGAATTCATATTTAGCTTTGTGTTGCATTGCATGTGCTTGGTGTAATGATACTATAAATAAGCAACGACCATGCTACTGAAAGAAAACCTGACTCCTAGAGCCATATACCAGTAGAAGAAAACAAGACACCTTGAAGGAGTGGGTAGTTCTAGGACTTTGTTGGAATTGAGAGGAGCTCTTGAAACCAGATGAAAGGGGTTACTAAAACAATACCAGTGGAAGACCCAGAAGCCAAAGGAAGGAGCTATAAATAAATAGGCAGTTTGAACAAGCACTGGCTAAAGTAGAATTAAATTGTAACCCACAAGATATATAAATATTCATAAATACATGATGATGTGAATAAATTATTGCTAAGTAAATAAATGTGTGAGAAGTTACAAATTGCTTCGAAATATTTTTGTTATTTATTTTTGCTTAAGCATCACCCTGGAGCATCTGATATATTACGATTCCTTGTGTATAGCATGGTATAAGAGCCTTTGCTAAATGTGAAATATATAAACCAGAAGAAAAAAATCAAAAGAAGACAGAGAAACTCTGAGGAAAACCTGACAAGAATTTCTTCTGCAAGGTGATCAAACTTAACATCAACAATGGCAAGTCACTAAAATGCCTACAAAATACCTGTCATGTTCTCTTCAAAACTGTCAACATTATAAACAACAAGGAAAATCTGAGAAGCTGACACAGATGAAAGGAGTCCATGGAGAATTCACAAAGTTAATATGACATCTGCTGTGGAATTCAGGAATGAAAGATGGACATTAGGTAAAATTTAATGGAAAGGCTAAAAAAAAAATCAGAATAGTGTATGAACTTTGAATAATAAAATTGTGCAAGTAAATTTCCATTAAGTATATCAAATGAGTCAAATGACCATACAGGGTGAGTAAGACCATCTTAGTACAGGCCATCTGATGACTTTCTGGTCTGTTTAAATTGTTTTAAGTTTTTACAAAATGCTTAAATCATTTAAAAACTATGATTATACACATGAAAGAAAACTAAGTGTTAAAGGCCTATGCCACATTTAAATTTTCATTTTAAATGGTATTCCAAATGAATTTCAAAGCACTATCAAAACAATATTCCACCAAAGCAAGGGCACTTTGTTCTCATTATCTTTTAATTAGCTTTTGCAGAAATATAACTAAGAGCAAGTCTAAATGGCTGCTTTAACAATGCAACAATGCACAATAAATGATCAATATCTGCTTGCTCCTCTTGTACACTACACTGTTTCACATGTGCAGAATTGGTGTACAAAAACAAATGTTATGCTGAGCCCATTATAATAAAATGGTTACAGTTTAAAAATAGTTGTGGCCAAAGGAATTTTTGTATTAAAATTAGGATATTTAATAATACAATTACTACTGATATATGTTTGAATAGAAAATAGGATTCCCATGAAATCATTCTATCTTCCTTCTGGATATAATGCAAATGATTTGAAGTCAATTTCTCAGAAAAGTGCCCCCAGATCCGTATATACTCTAGTGCTATTGACAATAATGCAGGTATGAAATTAATTCTAATGCCCAATAATAGATGAATGGATAAAAAATGTGATGCAAGAACACAGTGGAATATTAGTGGACTGAAACAAAGGTCTTTTTCTGTGATTTTCAAAAAAATACATCAAATTGGAGAATTCTACATACATGAAATTACTAGGCGAATAATCTCAAGAAGGAGAGTTTCTTTTGAGATTACTATGTACTTCATAGCACTGTGAATATTTGAAGTTACTAAGTTTTTTTCTAAGCATTTGCAGGTTTTGAAATAGTGACTATTTTAAGATAATTAAACACATTGTGTTCATAAATCACAGTATCAATTTTTGTCTCAAAATGAATATATAACTATAAATTGTTAATGCAGAGACTAAATATTTTAAAACATTGAGCCAGGTGGTGGTGGCGCACACCTTTAATCCCAGCACTTGGGAGGCTGAGGCAGGTGGATTTCTGAGTTCGAGACCAGCCTGGTCTACAGAGTGAGTTCCACGACATCCAGGGCTATACAGAGAAACCCTGTCTCAAAAAAAAAAAAAAATGAGTAACAATGCCATGCTTGAACACTTTCATGAGTCTACAAAAAGGTCAACGTACATCATGTAAAACATTAACATAAGGCAGTAAGTAGATCTATTATTTATTGTTGACTCTGACTTCAGTGATATTGTTAGAAGTTTGCTCTGACTTTTAATTCAATGTCAATGTGTTTTTATTAATATTTTTATCCTCATAAGATACACATTCATTGACGTTTATAAATTGTTAAATTTTTCATACTGAAAAATTATATTAAAGTCATGCTTGAGATCACAATCTGTTGTTTTATAGGAAGGTAACCTTGTATTCATAAAAAGTTTCCCCCTTTTTTAGGCAATTAAAAGTAATTTCAGGGGCTGGTGAGATGGCTCAGCGGTTAAGAGCACTGACTGCTCTTCCAGAGGTCATGAGTTCAAATTCCAGCAACCACATAGTGGCTCACAACCATCCATAATGAGATCTGATGTTCACATATGGGTGTCTGAAGACAGCTACAGTGTACTTACATATAATAAATAATTTTTTTCAAAAAACTTTAAAAATTAATTGCATTTATGAGTAATGTTTCCCTCTGCAGTTGTTGCATCTCTGAACATGATTTGTGTGTCCATGTGCATTATAGGGAGACTTAATTTTCCATCACAGTAAGGATTCTATTTCTATGATAACAGCCTAAATTTTCAACTCTTTTAGAATAAATTTTAAAATGCCACTCTTTTTGAATGGTTATTGTGATCTGCTTCTGTTTTCTTAGTAAGTTGCATATTTTTTCTGATAATACATCAATAATTTTTCCCTATAATTGAAAAGTTATATTCCAATTTCATGACCGCAGAGTCACATTAGCTTACTGTAAAATAAATTTTATACAGTAAATCATCTTATATAGAACAAATAGTCAGCAGTTTTTGCTCACATTTATTGGATATTTTTAAGAATTCAATAATGGTGTTTGTAGAAGAATAAATAAATAGCATTTTTAAAATTCACAGGATTTGTTTTAAAATAATGTATGTTAAAATATGGATGATTTAATTTTTATTTTCTGAATCTCAGTATCTTCTTCATAAAGAACACATAGCTCAAAGCTTCTTTGAAATTCATTTTCTATTCCTTGTCTACATGTATTCTTGAGATCACCTGTGACAGTATGAGGTTTGAGAAATTCAAATTATAGTTTCAAATATTCACTGAAAAGCATCTTGCTTTCAAGAATCTCTATAAATAATTTGTTCTTCAACATTTGATCATCCATTTACAGAGGATGGCTTTCTTCTATAGGAAGTAACATAATTCTGCTTAAAGTTTGTTTTCTATTAAGCTTTAAATTTTCATAAAAAAGAGGAATCAATTGAAAAGTTAAAATTTTGGATTAACACACTTTTAAAAAGTACTAAAATATTTCTTGGAACAAAATGGCCATTAAGCTTAAAATGAATTATTAAATTAAAGATATTTATTTATAAATGGCGTCTCACAAGGTAGAATGTGACTAACTAACATGGGCTTCTTTTCTTGAGTTTAACTAGCCCATTATTTTCTCTCTTTAACATGTTCTCTTCTACTCACTTTTTAGAACTAGTCTTCTGGCTATTTAATATATTGCCATAGCCAACCTTCTTAAAAATAGAATACCATACTATAAAAAGGGTTCATTTATGAATGATCTTATATGTGCACTATAACGCTTCAACGGCATGAGCAATATTCAATCTATCTTGTCTACGTTGTGGTTTGGTTCAATGCTTATGATATGTTAATTGGTTCTCCAAAATTGCACCAGAATTTGGACATAAGACACTGAGAGTCCTTGTACCCAGTTGGTTTTAATTGGTTAATAAAGTTGCTGGTAACCAATGGCTGGACAGAAAGACAGAGGCAGGACTTTAGGATTTCCCCATGAACAAGGAAGAGATAGCTGCAATGCTGGGAAAAGGGAAACTGCCATGCCTGAGAAGGAAAGACAGAGAGACAGCCAACATGTAATAGGCAGGGAAGAGAGACTCCAACTCCTTCCCTCCACATTGAGTCTAGGGCAGCGACAATGGAATATAGATTGTAGTAAGTAATAATGAAAGAATATCAGAGGGGAGGTGTTAGCCATGTGGAGGTTTGGGAGTGGCCCAGGAATACGTCATATTAAAATATAAGGCTTCATGAGCATGTCTTTCATTCAGAAACCCAGAACATTGGGGCAGTTAGTGAAGATGGCACACACATTTGCTGGGTCGATTATAGTAGAGATTAATTGGTAACTGCAACATGTCTACACATGTTAGGTCATTTTCTGAAACTTGATAATTGGAGTAAGCACCTGCTCTATTCTTAGATGATATTATACGATACTTCATCCAGTCAATAGGCAACTGTCTTCAGATCTCTCAAGATGTTCTTAAGATACCAAAAGTGAACGTGGAGTCAAATGTATTCTACTGGATGTATTAGTCACTTTTCTCTTCCTTGTGACAAAATACTTAATAAAAGCAATGCAACGAAGGAAGGGTTTATTTGGCTCAGAGTTTAAGGACCCACTGCACATGAAAAAGGAAACAACATGCAGAGGTGAAGGATGCTCTAGCTGTGAAAGCAAGGACTTGAATCATCTGATTATGTTCATTCCTCAGTTGTAAAGCAGAGGCAGAAATGGATACAATCTTCCTTTTTTTCCCTTTGCATATTGTATTCAACTTGGATGTTGTAAATACCTCTTTTATTTCCTCAGATGAAGGAATGAGATGAGATCTGTGCACAATTTATATGAATACAGGGCTTGGACTCAGCCCAGAATATCTCCTTCTTTGTTCTAACTATCCCTAGGCTTAGGCCTGGAAGCTGCTAGCCTTGCTACGATCTACTCTACTGTGCTGGCTGATCAGTTTAGCTTCTCTTAGCTTCTCAGTGAATTGATCAGTTGGTTTATACTAATATGTTGGTTAACATATTTACTTTAGTAAATATGTTCTAATCTTCTGACTCCTCTCATTCTCTGGGTCATTCTGTCTTCACAGGTGTCTAGCTTGTTCTCTCTACTACCACTCTATGTAAAACTGTCCCACAAAAATTGTCACACCAACACCTTTCTCTCTCCCTTTGCTGATCTTAAGTTGCCTCTTCTTTCAATGCTGTTTTGATGTGAGGTAAGTATATTCTATCTCTGACTCATTCTGACAAATTTTTCTCTAATTTGTCACCTTGTCTATCCCTTAACTAGATGTTACTTTTACACATGGCTGCTTTCCTTCTACAAATTAACTTTATCTTACACCCAACCATTGGACTGAATTTCTCTATAGTTGAATTAGGGGAAGGATTGAAAAAGCTGAAGGGGAGGGTAACCCCAAAGGAAGACCAGCATTCTCAACTAACCTGGACCCCAGGGAGATCCTAGAGACTGAGTCACCATCGAGGAGCATATATGGGCTGGTCCGAGGCCCTTGGTACATATACAGCAGACGTTTGCCTGGTCTGGCCTCAGTGGGAGAAGATATGCTTAATCTTCAAGATTAAGGACTTGAGGTCCCAGGAAGGGGGAGGCCTGGTCAGGGGATCCCTTCTTGGAGTCAAGGAAGGGAGGAATAGGATGAGGACCTGTGAGAGGAGTCACCAAGGGCTAATGACTAGAAAGTAAATAAATACAATAATTTTATCCCCCACCCCCAAATATACAAACATGGATAAAAAGAATTATGTTTAGAAGGTATATGAATTATAACCCATGATTAAGAAAAAGACAAAATTAAAAGTTGATGAAATCAAATATGATCTAAACAGCTTCTCATATATAACTGAATTCTTTGTTAGTAGAAATCTGTTTCTAAGGGTAACCCAACATAGCAGACAACCATGGATTCTCCTGACGGTTCTGTACTTGAGACATACTGAAATTTTATACCAACACTATGCCTTCATGTCTTACTTTACCTTATTTCACTTGTGCAGCAACTCAGAATTTTTATATGGTGAAGACCAGCAAGTATATCAGCTGGAATAATGTGATCTAATTCTAAATTCAGGGACTCATTTGGTCATTGGAAATATTCAGGCTGCTGTCTGGGAGCTTAGCAGAACATTTCTGCATTCTCCTAGCTATCTGTTGAGCTTTGTGTTTCTCTGGGATATGGTGATTTAGGGTTGCTCACAGCATGATAGAATCAGCATATTTATAGTTCTCATGCTGTTGCTTGTTTCTATGTCTGCAGAAGCGTAAATGGGCAGAGACCCAGAAGTCTCAGTTAATGTAGATCATAGAACATATGGATTGGGAAGGGGACAGTTGAAGTGTTACAAATATGTAAATACCAGGAATTCTTTCTGGAAAGTAATTTCTTATGATAGACTTGTCATTTGCTCCTCTCGTTGTGTAGAGTATGTCCAACACACAGTGAAGCCATTCACAAGCTATCTTCACAGCATTAGAAGCCTGACATACAATAAAACTAAGGCTTCTGCCCCTGCCTGGTCCTCTGGGCTGGAGCAGACACAGAGTCGGTCTGCTCCTGTCCTGTGGAGAAACTGAATCCTGAGTCATCCAGGAGCCACTGCACTCAGAGCAGCTGGTAAGAACTCCATCTCACTACCTAAACCCCAGAGATAGATCAGGGAGCCAGGGACATCCAGGGCACAGCAGCTACCCAAACCCCGCCCCTCCGGAATTCCACTTCCCTTCTGCCCCTGCCTGGTCCTCTGGGCTGGAGCAGACACAGAGTCGGTCTGCTCCCGTCCTGTTGAGAAACTGAATCCTGAGTCATCCAGGAGCCACTGCACTCAGAGCAGCTGGTAAGATCTCCATCTCACTCCCTAAACCCCAGAGATAGATCGGGGAGCCAGGGACATCCAGGGCACAGCAGCTACCCAAACCCCGCCCCTCCGGAATTCCACTTCCCTTCTGCCCCTGCCTGGTCCTCTGGGCTGGAACAGACACAGAGTTGGTCTGCTCCTGTCCTGTGGAGAAACAGAATCCTGAGTCATCCAGGAGCCACTGCACTCAGAGCAGGTGACACAGAGTCGGTCTGCTCCTGTCCTGTTGAGAAACTGAATCCTGAGTCATCCAGGAGCCACTGCACTCAGAGCAGCTGGAGCCACTGAACTCAGAGCAGCTGAAACTGAATCCTGAGTCATCGAGGACCCACTGAACTCAGAGCAGAAGGATTTCCAGACCCAAGAGATGGCCTGAGTCCCAGGAGTTATTCCACCCAGGAGATTAGGAGCATAAGACCACAGAGACCTCTGGACTCTGAGGAGCTCTGCAATAAGGAAGATAACTGGAAATACAGACTCCAGTTTTACACAGTGAGGGCAGGTACCACTAGAGTTAACCAGATGGCGAAAGGCAAGCGCAAGAACATAAGCAACAGAAACCAAAGTTTCTTGGCATCATCAGTGCCCAATTCTCCCAATATAGCAAGCCCTGAACACCCCATCACACCTAAAAAGCAGGATTCAGAATTAAAATCACTTCTCATGATGATGATAGAGGATTATAAGAAGGAATTAAGTAACTCCCTTAAAGAAATACAGGAGAGTACAAGTAAACAGATAGAAGCCCTTAAAGAGGAATCACAGAAATCCCTTAAAGAAATGCAAGAAAACACAAAGAAGGAATTAAACAAAAACATTCAGGATCTGAAACTGGAAATAGAAACAATAAAGAAAGTTCAAAGGGAGACAACCATGGAGATAGAAAACCTAAGAAAGAGATCAGGAGTCACAGACGCAAGCATCACCAACCGAATACAAGAGATAGAAGAGAGAATCTCAAATGCAGAAGATACTGTGGAAAATATTGACACAGTTGTCAAAGAAAATGCAAAATGCAAAAAACTCCTAACTCAAAACATCCAGGAAATCCAGGACACAATGAGAAGACCAAACCTAAGGATAATAGGTATAGATGAGAATGAAGATTCCCAACTTAAAGGGCCAGTAAATATTTTCAACAAAATTATTGAGGAAAACTTCCCTAACCTAAAGAACAAGATGCCCATAAACATACAAGAAGCCTACAGAACACCAAATAGACTAGACCAGAAAAGAAATACCTCCCGTCACATAATAATCAAAACATCAGATGCACAAAACAAAGAAAAAATACTAAAAGCAGTAAGGGAAAAAGGTCAAGTAACATATAAAGGCAGACCTATAAGAATTACACCAGACTTCTCACCAGAGACTATAAAAGCCAGAAGA
>NW_021604641.1:5221358-5231643 GCF_004785775.1 Grammomys surdaster | reverse complement strand
AAGGAGCTAAAACTGTCCAGTGGAAAAAGGACAGCATTTTCAACAAACGGTGCTGGTTCAACTGGAGGACAACATGTAGAAGAATGAAAATTGATCCATTCTTATCTCCTTGTACAAAGCTCAAGTCTAAGTGGATAAAGGACCTCCACGTAAAACCAGATACACTGAAAGTAATAGAAGAGAAGGTGGGGAAGACCTTCGAATACTTGGGCACAGGGGAAAAGTTCCTGAATAGAACACCAATGGCATATGCTCTAAGATCAAGAATTGACAATGGGACTTCATAAAATTGCAAAGTTTCTATAAGGCAAAGGACACTGTCAATAGGACAAAACGACAACCAACAAATTGGAAAAAGATCTTTACCAATCCTACATCTGATAGAGGGCTAATATCCAATATATACAAAGAACTCAAGAAATTATACTCCAGACAACCAAATTACCCTATTAAAAAATGGGGTATAGAGCTTAACAAAGAATTTTCAATGGAAGAAACTCAAATGGCCGAGAAGCACCTAAAGAAATGTTCAGTGTCCTTAGTCATCAGGGAAATGCAAATCAAAACAACTCTGAGATTCCATCTCACACCAGTCAGAATGGCTAAGATTAGAAACTCAGGTGATAGTAGATGCTGGCGAGGGTGTGGAGAAAGAGGAACACTCAAAGTCTTTTAAAATTGTTTCCCTCACTATCTTAAGGATGTAGAAGAAAAAAAATGCTAAAGTCTTCTACAGATTTGGAGAAAATGAAACCCTGGTCTACTATAATTGCGAATGTTAAATAGTGATGCCAATATAGAAAATAGAACAGTTGCTTTAAAATATATTAAACATGGAAATTCTCCATGACCAGGCTGTCAGGAGCCAAACACATGAACCTGGTAAACTGATTTCAGTTCTCAATCCTGTGGTGAAACACACACACACACACACACACACACACACACACATATATATATATATATTATATCTGCACATATACATTAATAATAAAAAAGAAAACACCCATAATTCAGGAAGTCTGTGTATATCTCAAATTATTGAAAATAAGGGCTTGTAGAATCTGTCATATGCCTATGTTCACAGCAGTATTTCTACTAAACTTTTTAGACTTATTTAGAAAATAACCAAAAACAAAAACAAACAAACAAACAAACAAAAAACTCAAGTGATTGCACATGCTGGCAAAAATTAGGACAAGGGAAGAAGAAAACTTGCTGGTGTGTGTGCAAACTTGTATAACCACTTTGGAAAACAATCTGGTAGTATCCCAGAAAACAGAGTATAGTTCTACCTCTAGACCCAGCTATATCACTCTGGGCATCTATCCTAAAGATGCCCCATTATGCCACAGGTACACTTGCTCAACAATTTTCATAGCAGTTTGATCCATAATAGCCAGAAACTGGAAACAACTTAAAGGTCCCTCAACTGAAGAATGGATTAAGAAAATGTGGTTCATTTACACAATAAAATACTATTCAGCCCTCCACACACCTATGTAGTAAATGTTCATCTTGGTCGCCATGAGGATCCCCCAACAAATGGAACCAAAGCTATCCCTAATTCTGCTGCCTCTCTGCCTCCCCTAACTGGGCTGCTTTGTCTGGTCTCAGTGAGAGAGACTTGATAAGTCAGTGTGGGGTGATACAGGAAGGGGTGAACAGCACCCTCTCTAGAAAGGAAGAGAGGATGGGAGAATAACTGTGTGAAAAGAGACTGGAAGGGGGCAGTAATCAGAATCTAAAGTTAATAAACAAACAAATAAATAAATAAAGCAAGCAAACAAACGAAAGAGGGAAGATTGGTAGATGCCAGCATCTAGGAGGTGGAAAGAGTTGACACAATTGCCTTAGTATTTCAAAAGCATGAGACAAAGAAATGGTTCAAGTGTTTAAGAATGCAATCAGCTTTTACACGAGTCAGTTTCATTTTCTAGCATCCACACGGAATCCAACTGCCTGTAACTCTAGGGATTCTGAAACCCTAGTGTGGACTCTACCCACATTTTTACACACATATACAGACACACATGCACAGAAATACTCAAATACTTGTACATATATATAATAAAAAAATCATAAAAGCAAATCTTCTAAAAAGCCCAAAGAAGTTTTAGTGGTTGTAAACAACATTTGTAACACAGTTTAAATGAACTCATTATTATTTAACTGTATTAATGGGAAAGGCTAAAATGGTAAGCTTTATGGTACATACATTTTTTTTTTTACTCTTTCCTTTTAAAACATTAGGTTGAGAGACTCTTTTTGGATACAGTAGTGGTTAATGCAAAAAAAGATCACTGTATAAACTGCTAAGAATAAGTAATAGTGAATATTCAGCCACAGATGAAACATCTACATCAACCTACTTCAGCCAAGGCTCAAGCAAATTCCAGGAACAGGAGTTTAGAATGGAAGAAATGGAATACGAGGAGGAATTTTGTGATATAATACTTGTACCCAGAACTCACAGCATATGTAGTTACACACATGAGATTAGTTCAGTTAAATATGTCATCATGGAATGGAGAAGGGCTCCTGAGGTCACACCAGTAGACCAGGAGCCTTTGGTCATTGACGGTTGCTGAAGGAAGGGGAGTCACTTTAACGTTATGTGCAGTAGGTCTTCCTGACAAAGTGCATGAAGTCACACCCATGTGATATGGATTAGAGTATTTTCATATAATTTATTAATTAAATAATAAATTAATAATTATGAAATGAGAACACGGAGTTGGAGGGAGGACGTGATGGGAGTTCCTATGGAAAGTGGTAAGTTTAAGGTAAGTATGATTGACATACATTTTATATATTAATGAAATTATCATAGAATACTTTTATACTTTTAACAGTGTTTTATAGTGTAAAAATAAACCATGGAGCTATTTCTCTAGTTATAATTACTATGTTCCTATGAAATCTTTGTGACAATTTTTTACCATATTTTGCAAAATATAACATGTTTTATAATTGCTAAAAGTGCTTCAGTGGTAGAATAATGTATTACCAATTTGTGTAGCATATTTTGTTACCAAATGCTTTTCCTAAGAATAATTGAGGCTAATTTTGGACAATATTTATCAGCAGGGTACCTAACCTACTTGTGAACATTTTTGGGTGAGTTAATAATGGATAGATGCTAAAGATCAGGTACTAAGGATCATCACCTGGGCACAGTCTGCAAGTCCAGATGAAAGCACACATGTGTCACTTTGATCTTTACTTAGTGAGAAATGTCACACTGTTCAGAATCCAGTCCCTCATTTGCTAAAATGTCAACTTCCTCTGGGGAAGTAATCTATTTACTACATTTGTAATCCATAAACTATATGGACTCTATGATGTTCTGATAAAATTACATTGTTAGAAACACATTGTATAGTTATGATGCTAATATATATCTCATTTTCAAGGTGCATCAGGATACCTGAAACTATCTAAAAGCTCATAAAGGAAAGTCCAGTTTTTGTATTAACTTAAAAAAAAAACACTAGCTATGCTCATGTAAAACATTTTTCAAGGAAGAAAAATAGTGAACTTTCTGGGTCTTATTCAGTGTAAAAGTGCATTAAAACTACTTAAAATATAAGCCTAATATATGCTTAGAATTTAATGTCTTAAATCAGAGAAATTATTCATTTAACATTAAGGGGAATATAAGCAACACTCGATAAATGTGAGTGCTTAGTAAAATAGTCTTAGATATTGTGGGTTTATTCTCACAAAAGTGTTTTAAATTGAGGGATTTAATATAAATTATACATAGCACTATAATATTAACAACAAATTAAGTATAGTTAAGGACAATATTGATTCACTTTATTTCATTATTTGCATGTGTTCCTGTAGGTTTTTATGTTATGTTCCTGTGTACACATATGCATGTGTGTGCTAAGCAACCTAGTTGCTAATTTGATGAAGCATAATTTCCTCACTCCAATTTAGTTTTTGAGAATGGAGCTCTCATTGAATCTCGAATTCAATTTGGTAGAATAATAGATCATCAAGTCCTCAGAACTTCCTCTTTTGGATATGCAGTTCTTAGATTATTGACATGTTCCCATGTCTTGTTTTATAGTCTGATGTGAAGAGATGAATCTGTGGCTTCACAAGTGAACAGCAAGCACTTTACCCATACAGCCATCTTCCCAACCCAAGTGCAACATTCTGAATGCAATTTTACCATTTGATTTACAAAGTAAAATCACAGCTACACCAAGACATTGATCTTTAGTTATTCATTGGATTAATAAACTTTTAAAAACTTAGAATATTTTGCTGGGGTTTGGTGAAGAATACTCGTATAGCAGAAATTCTTTGTCATTTCTACATATTCTTTCTTTGCCCACTTATGGCCCTGACTCTGATCAGTTCCTAGCCCCAGGGCTGAATTGGTTTTAAAGTTAATCATGACACTCACATTTCTTTTGTCATTTTGAAAACGTTCTCAGCTTTCTTGCAACCCAAGATGTCCAGCTGTGTGTGTTCTAACCACTGGTTTGTAAAATTGGATCGCCTATAGCCTTATGTGTTTCAAGCATATTAAAAAAAAAAAAAATAAGAGTTGGTACAGAAGAACAACTTTTATCTCAGTATGTTTTTCCACTAAGGACACAAGTTTGTGACAGCTGATGGTTTGGAGTGGTCAATAAGAAATCATTTTTGGATTCTATAATCCAACATGAGAAATCATGCAGTGATTAGTGAAAACAAAATTGGAAATGAAGGAAAAATCTTGACACTGACACTGTAAAAGATTTGGGTTTAAATTATTCATTTTATCTAGTTTCACCTTTGGTGTTTAATGAACTCTAAATAGCAAATATGTTAACAAAAATTCTAGTGTACCTACTATATGATAAAAATATATGAATTATTTTATTAAAAGATAATTCACTTTCATGTAGAATTTAATGCAAATTTCTTTGAATTTGCTTAAAATTTGAAACATGCATAATTTACACTGGATATTTTTATAGAATAATATGAAAAATAGTTTCAGTAGCACAACCAAATGCTTTAAGCCGTATAAATGAGAAAAATATGAAGTTTAATGAGTAATCAAATTTTAAAAGCATCGTTATTAAAATTAACAAAATATATGAATAGAGATGGGATGATTACTCAGTAGTGCTATCCTCACAACGATGAGATCTTGTGTTGTATAGCCCAGAAACTATGTAAAAAGGAAAGTGTGGGTGTGCTATGATCCTAGCTGTGAGGATGTAGATCACCAGTGAGACACAACAGAGGTGATTCTGACCTCCACATATCGACTTACATATGTAGATTGACACTTGTAGGCACATATAAAGCCTTGACTATACGTACTCTTATTCTCTATGGTGGTTTGAATAAAAGTGAGACTCACTGGCACATGGTCCTGTTGTAATAGCTGTGGACCTGTTGGAGGAAGTGTGTCACTAGAGGCAGGCTTTGAAGTCTCAGATGCTCAAGGCAAACCTAGTGTCTCAGTCTCTTACTGTTGCCTTCATATCTGGATGTAGAACTCTCAGCTACTTTTCCAGCACCATGTCTAAATTCATGCCACCATGCTTTCTGCCATTATGACAATGGACTAAATCTCAGAACTGTAAGCAAGCCTTTAATTAAATGTTTTCCTTTATAAAAATTGCTGTGGTCAGAACCTTACCTAAGGCTTTCTGTCTTTCTCTGATTCTCTCTGTCTCTGCCTCTGTCTCTCTGTCTCTCTGTCTCTGTCTCTCTGTCTTTCTGTCTCTCTCTGTCTCTCTCTCTGTCTCTCTCTCTGTCTCTCTCTGTCTCTCTCTCTGTCTCTCTCTCTCTCTCTCTCTAACACACACACACAAACACACACACACACACACACACACATCAATTTTTCTCAATTCCTTAAATTGGAGCAAAAAAAAAAATCACAAACTTATTTTTCAGCATTACCCTGATTTGTTCAGTGGTTCTTTGTAAAATGTAACGTAGGTTTTCCTCTTTTCCCTCATGTTTTTAAATAAATAGGATAATAAAGAGTAACAGTTTTTGTTTTCTTTCATAGATGTCTTGCATATTTTACATTGTAAAATACATTAATCCATAAAATGTGTTATAAAATATTGAAAGAGGATAGTTACACTTTGAGGCAACTCTCCATCTCCTCTCTGTGTTTACCCAGAAGTTGAAAAGATCATGGATAATTACATTTTGCTTTGGTTTGCTTAATTTTTACTTTATAAAAATCTTTGCATTGAAAATAGATTCTTTTCTCACACATTATAACCTAATTATAATTTCCCCTTCTTCTATTCCTCCCACTTCCTCCTGTCCCATCTAGATTCACTCTCTTTGTCTCTTATTAGAAAAAATAGACTTCTAGATAATTAATAAATATTAATTAATATTTGTCAATATAAATTTTAATATAAATATATTATATTTAATATTATAAATATTAATTAATATTATTAATAAATATTAATATGAAAAATGCAATGTAAAATATGAAGGAAAAACTATCATATCAAAATTAGACACAGAAGCCCAACAGAAGAAAAAGATGTCTAAGAGTAGGCCCAAGAGTCAGAACTCACTCATTCTCAAAGTCAGGAGTCCCATAAAAATAACAACTTATTAGCTGTAATATACTCAGAGTACCTGGAGCAAACCTCCATAGGCAAGGCTATGTGTACTTCAGTAATATGAGTCTATATGCACCTTATATAATTGATTCAGAGGACCTATTCTCCTGGTACCCTCCATCACCTTTGTCTCTTTCAATCTTACTTCCTCTTTTTTAGTGGATCTCCTGAGCTCCAAGACAAGGGATTGATAAAGTCCCCCAACTTGTGTAACTGAGAGACTCTGCATCTATTCCTATTTGCTACAGAAGGAAGCCTCTGTGATGATGACTGGGTGAGGCACTGATATGTAAGTATAGCAAAATATCATTAAGAATCATTTTATTGATTTTTTAAAGGCCGAGAATATTTGGTTTGATGCTGTATCTCTTCAGTGTCTAGTCTCTTGGTTACTCAAATAGTCTTGGATATGAGTTTATTTGTGTGGTGTGGGCCTTAGGAAAATCAGATATTGTTTAGCTACTCCAACACATTCTGTGCCACCATTGCCATAGCACATCTTCTAGGGTGGATAGAGTATAGGGCAAAACTTTTGTGGCTTGGTCAGTGTCCATGTTTCCCTTTCAGTAGCTTGTAAAGTACTTTAATGAACCAAAGAGACTATGATATAGGGGTGATAATCCCACACAGGCACCAGGTAGACTTCTCCATTTTCACTGAGTTTTGTGAAGTTGTCCTTGGCAATGGGGCCCAACTTAGCTTGTGGAGGGCAGAATTTTGTTTGAAGATCTCCATGGGACCCACTTGGAAAACAACTTAATTGAAGGCATCCTAGTGCCACCACTGGAAGCCTTGTCTGGCTATAAGAAATAGCTACTTGAGACTTCATATCCTCCATTATTTGGAGTCCTCATTAGGATCACCTTCATGGATTCCACGAAGATTCCACATGACTAAGTCTCTACACTACCCTCAAATGCCAACCCACCTCCCCAGTTCCAATATCTTCTCCTCTCACTCTATCCCTTTACTTTATCTCCTGCACACCTGAATTCTATCTGTCCCTAACAACTTCCAGGCCATCCTCAAAATCTATTCTATGTCAACCTCCCAGGGAGATCACTACATCTTCCTTCCATCCCTGCACTTTACCTAACCTCTCTGGGTCTCCGATTGCAGCTTGACGATTATTATTTATGTAATTGCTAATTTCCCTTTACCTGTGAATACACATCAGATTTACCTTTCTAGGTCTTTCTCTTTTTTAGGCTTGCTAAGGATTACTTTTTCTACTTCCATCTACTTCCATGAAAATATCATGATGTCATTTATTTTTAACAACTGAGTAATACTCCATTCTGTACTATACAACATTTACTTTATTCATTCTTTTGTCTTCTTAAGGGACATAGAGGTTGGTTCCAGTTTCTGGTTAATATGTATAAAGCCTCAGTGATCATGGTTAAGCAACTGTCTTTGTGGTAGGATAGAATGTCCTTTGTATATATGCCCAAGAGTCATATAGCTTGGTTTTGAAGTAGATTGACTCACAACTTTCTGAAGAATCATCATATCGATTTTTATAGTAGCTGTCCAAGTTTGCACTCCCACTAGCAATGGACAAGTGTTTCCCTGGCTCCACATACTCACCAGAATGAGATGTCACTCATATTATTGCAAATTACAGATATGTGAAGATGACAAATGACTTCTTATATCATTCCTGGCTACATATAGTATATAATAAACTCTCTTTCATAGTTATTGATCATCAGGACAGGATAAGCACAGAATGAATTTTGGGATAATCTTTGCTCCTTGTTTCAGCTTCCTCACATTTCTCAGAAACATGTTAGCCTGCAATGACATTCTTCCAAAAGCCGGAACTTTATACCATTAATTTAGGTTACTTTATTACTTTATTTTCTTTTACTTTTAAAGGGATATATATATATCCTTAAATAGAAGCTGCTCGATTAAATTCCTCAGAGTGTACTAAATGCAAACTATAGTGAGTGTTATGTTTAAACCCACATGCCCACATGCACGGTCCTGAAAGGAATCCTAGAAAATTCATTGATTCACCAAGTTAGAGTTTAGTGAAACCATTTCCTTTGTCTGTTTTCAGCCTCTTTGTGGGGGTAAATAGATATTCAATCACATTTCCCTGAAAAAAAATCATGCAACAGAATTGATTGCCTTTAGATTGTAAATTAGACATTCCTCTTCATCAAAACATGTCTCTGGCCTTCTATGTGCATGAAGAATATTTTCTCTCTCCATGAGAAAAGTGACTTCAATTACTAAACATACAATTTACAAAAGGGTTACAAACCAGAAATTATTTATGTTAGAGGATGTGAGTATGATGACATTTGTGTCACAAACTTATTTCTTGACACAGAGGACATCTATCCCTGTCTACCAATCACCTAACATTACATTGTGCCAGAGAGCAAGCTTGTTGCTATTTATCTGTCTCAAAAGATATTTTGGAAACATATGCTTGCAAATGGCCCTGTTTATTCCCATTGTCCCTGTGTAGGACCGAATATCGTTAGTATTAGGAAAAAACAAAATCATACACTGGGAGTTCTGTCATGAGAAGTCTCTTATACTATCACATGTTTTATCCTTTGTCTTACTACTAGGTTACATGACAAATTTTAGTAAGAGAAATGATGAGTGAGTGTTTGTGTGTGTGTTTCTGTGTGTGTGCACATGCACATGGACATGTGTATGCACACACGTGTATGTATGTACATATATATGTATATGAGCTAATATGAGCTAAAGTATATGTTATTAAAATTTAAGAAAAGTATTTTTTTTAGAAATGCAAAACAATCCACTTGAAGATATTGTGAGAAAAAAGAATTAAAATTCAATTTTGTGGCCAGCACATAGAATACATGCTGCAATTTACTATGCATTGTGCAGCATGGAAACACACAGAATGCACAGCACATTCTGTTTTCCTATGAGTTTGTTTAGAAGCACCTATTTTTGTTCTCTTTTCATAAGTGTGTACAATGTATAAGAGAGAGAAACGATAATTCATAAATAAAATTTCCCGTTTCTCTTAGTTCTCATAATAGCTTTTATTTTTCTGTTCAAAGACAATTTGCCCTCAGAGATAACTACACAATCACACTTTTGTCTTACAATTTCAATTGTTCTCTAAGAGAATGATTTGCTTATTTGCTCTATTGTGTTTCGGGAGGAGGCCTTGTTTCTTGTTTTTAAGCTCAATTTTGACTTTCCTTTTGGAAGATGTGTGAAATGCTTTTTATTAAATTGAGCTAAGGACTATGATAAATAAATATTTAAAATTCTATACTTTATTGGTGACTTTATGTTCTGAAAATAATCTATTGTCATTATGACTCAATGCATTTTCACATGTATAATCTTAGAATAAACATCACTTTTCACCGTAGCTAGGACTCAGTGATTTTTTTAATTTATTGTGTCCTCTAATTTTTTGCTATGATATCTTCAAATAATTCCTACATTTCTATGTGATGTTACTTAAAATAATTTTACCACATAAAAATTTCTGGTCAGCTAAACAGCTCAGGTTAGTACAGAAGGTCGAGGGCTCCAGGTGGTGGTGGTGCATGGCTTTACTTCCTGAACTCTTGAGGCAGAGTCAGGCAGATCTTGGAATTCAAGGCCAGCTGGGTCTACAGAGTTAATCCAGGACAGCCAGAGCTATGTAGAGAATCCAT
>NW_021604641.1:5215728-5221258 GCF_004785775.1 Grammomys surdaster | reverse complement strand
GGAAGGAAGGAAGGAAGGAAGGAAGGAAGGAAGGAAGGAAGGAAGGAAGGAAGAAAGGAAGAAAGGAAGAAAGGAAGGGAGGAAGAAAGAAAAAGAAAGAAGCTCTAAGCCTGACATCCTGGGTGCTCTTGTTGAGTTCCATGAAATGGAAGGATTAAACAGACTCTCAGGAATTTGCCTGTAGCCTCCATATGTATATCATAGCATGCATGCATATGCATATATAGACATATATAAAATAAACTTAATAAAATATTTTATTTCATTTGATATTCAATTACTTTATTACATAATAATATATACTCGTTCCTAGGAAAGGAGTCAGGTTTCTTTAAGGATGCATGTAGCCCCTGAGATACCCAAGCTCCAGTAGATGATCTTACACCCAGGGACATAATTACAACACTAAGAGAACTCAGTAGGATAAAAAATACAAAAAAGAGTATATACACACACATACACAACTGGAAAGAAATTATTGTAGAGGGCATAAGGAAAGTATTGGAAAGAGGGTAGATTTGACCAAACCATATTATATGCATATGTAAAATCCCCCAATCAAAAGAAATTGAAATGTTAAATAATTAAGTGGTGCTTTTCTTTTTTCTTTCTCTTGACCCCACTGACTCTCTAATAGTCAATGAGGGTTTAGCATTCTCAAAATACTACGACCACAGCTGTTTCATTTTTGTCATTTCAATTGTGAGTTTTATTGCATATTTTGTTTTTTGGCAAAAGATGAAGCCAAATGTATTTTCACTATTGGAACTAGCTTAAATAACTTGTCTTTAAAAGGTAAAATGATTTATATTGTATTCTAAAACATTGAACGGAATGCTTTAGATTTTAAGTTTAGTATAAAAGTGGTACAATGTCTACCCTAACTTTTCCAGGTAAATATGGAATAATAATTTTTCTAAAATGAGGCAGTAACTTTGAAATCTGGATATTTGTATACAAAAACCAAAGTACTTAGTAGTCACATTCAATGAGGCTCTGTAAGACTTGCAATTAATTTTCTATATCCATTTATTTTAAGTCAGTTAATAATACAGTTCATTTCTGTCAATTATATTTAAAAATTCCTTAAATGCTACTAAAGATTTTCCTGGAGAGTCACAGACAGGATAGTGACCACAGGTGACAATAGCACATCATGGCCTGAAGTAAGTCTTATGTTGACCTCGGCACTTCACTTTGCCATAGTAACAGAAGCAGTCAGTCATGTCAACATCATACACATGGCTATTAAGTGACTTAATGGAAAATAGCAAATTCATTAAAAGTCTTGATAGCTATTCTAGGAGCTGTGTCAGAAATAAGTTTGACAAAGGTCTTTTGGCAATGAACTCACAAAGTAAATAGAACACAGGAGAGTAAAGCAAACACATTGTAGGGGATGATTGATGAGACAGTTCTGAATATTATCCTTGGGAAATTAGGTATAGAGTAGACCCTGACGTTCAAAAACTAAAGTAGCTAAATCTTCTGTCTCTGCAAACATGAGGTTGCATGTTACACAAATCTACAGATGATGTCAAATTCAGTTTTCCTTTGCTCAACAGCAGAATTTTCTGTACTTACTGATTTTTCCTTTGGGTAAGTTGTTATGTAAAAACTACATTATTCAGGGTTTCATACGAGATTGACGACAATAAAATGAATATTTTATTTGCCTTAATGCTTACTTTTTTGATGTTTTAAAGAATGCAGAAAATATAGTATACTAATGTGAGAAAATAAATAATGGACTGCTGCTTGTTATTGAAAATTGTAAGCAAAATGTTTTTCAATGAATATATTAGAGTTGTAAAAGTAAGCACGATATTCAAAATTCTACATCAGGATTCAGAACAATACTATTTCCGTAGGAATACATTCATAGTCATTCAATTTCCGACTTTATGTTTCAAGTACACTCATATATTCAAGATGAGAACAAAGAAAATATGGGGCAGTACAGTTTGATCTGAAACTAAGTTTCAACTGTATGTTGAAGTGTGTGTGTGTGTGTGTGGTGTGTATATGTGATGTGTGTGTGTGTGTGTATATGTGATGTGTGCAATATTTGATTCTTTGCTTTTATGATAGCAAGATATATTTCACTATAGTCAAAATAGTGATGTCTCTTTGTGGTAGAAATAATCTCATTTTTGTCAACTATTGCTTGGCAGTCTTTATGAATCAGTAATTAACAGAAGTTTAAATGAGTGCCATGAATATAAAACACATAATCATGTTGTCAATAAATATTTACTACCTTTTCATTTTGAAAACAACATAATACACCCAAATATTATATAATAGAAATGGCCAATGATGTTATTGAATGAATATTAACTACAATTTGTGAAATTGGTATAAGACTATCTAGTATTTCATGTACTTTATTTTAATATATTCACTACTAAGTCCCAAATCTTGCACGTAATCCCCTATTCTCCAGCCAATTTTGCGTCCTCATTTTGTTAAATTCATTGAGCCCAACTAGTGCTGGCTATATACTCTTGCCTTTGTGGCCAATTCAAAAACACAAACAAACAAAATATTAAATTAAACATTTTCCTAAAATTATATAATAAAACTATAACAGAAACATTAAAAAATCCAGTAATTCCTTCATTCCCAAGGAGATCTCTAACATTAAATATTGTCCTTTAAAAATCTTGAAAGAATTTTAAATAAATGAATCCTTTACAATAAGTCTAAGAGAAAGTAGTCTTATAACTTCATCACTTTGATGGAATAGTATATTTAAGAAAGGTTAAAATGTACAGATCAATCTATGCATTTTTAGATAACACAATTTTGACTATAATTTCAGTTGAAATTTTGCAATCCATCTGATATATGTTTTGCCATACAGCAATGGTAACTAGACTTATAACTTAAATCATTACTTCAATAAAACAGAAGTGATACTTCACAATTTAGCTTACAGGAGTAAGTACTTATTCTGAACTTCTACATGTTTATAGCTCCTCAGTCCTTTAAAATTAATTTGTTCTTTCCTTTTAATTTTTGGCAAGACAATGATTCATGGATTGGATATCATTTTCATCTTAAATAAGAGACTTTCTCCACAACTTTTCCTCATGGGGATATTGTTTCTTATTAGTCAATACTAAATTGCCTGTATATAATATTGCTAAGAGTGTAGAATTTATATTTTTAGGTTATGATTATCAAAATCTGTAAATAAAAATATCCACTATATCAGGCCTCTCCTCAAGTATTAGGTAATAGCTCAACTTGAAAATTAATCAGGAAAACAAAATAAAGTCATTGGTAATTAAGAAAATGTCCTAGATTAATAATATAAATCTTTTCTTTATTAATGTCAAGATAACACTATTTGTATTGTTTGTGAGATTATAATACAATTATAATACAATTATACCTTTCTTTCCTTTCATTCCATCCAAACATACCTATATACCCCTCTTTGTTCTTTCAAATTTGTGGCCTCTTTTATTCATTAATTATTACATGTCTATGTACTCAGAAGAAAGGTCGCAGAGGTCCCAAAGCTGGAACTGATTTGACTATCTCTTCCTTAAGAACAAACTTTCAAGGTATCTGAAGAGGCCATGCAAACTTCCAAAGGAAGAAAGCAACCAACAGTTGTACCAGGGTGCTATGCATAAGAACCTTGTCATTGACCATCATGGTATAATAACCCTAAAGTACAGTAGTGGGACAGATACTTTGGTGACAACTAACACCAATTCTCTTGTTGGACTTAGGAATTGTTTAACATGAAGGAATTTATTCCTGGTACTGGAAACCTAGTCTGTTTTCCAGTATTAGTGAAATCATGGATCTTGGAAGTGAAGCTACAACTGACACATTATTAAAGTAGCTTAATCTCTAATACATTCTAAATTTTTATCCTTGTATCTACAAACATGTCTAGCTCTCATCCCTCACCAGGAAAACATTTTTTAACCAAACACAGAAACAGTGATAGAGCATCACATCTAAAAAAATTTAGAGCTATGGGGCCCAGTCCCTGTAGATACAGTTCTAAAGCAAGTCTGGCACATAAATCTAAGAGAACATCATCAAAGATGAGCAGAAAGATTTTAAGATTCTGAGGACCAGGAAGTTTGATGTAGTACTATGTCCCTTCCTAATGTCAAAATCTATACCCATAAATTCTGGTGAACATGATTTCCTAGGCATATGCTGAACAAAGACAACAATTAACATCTCAAAAGTGACAGTAAAAAGACCACAAAGTCTCAATCCTACATAAGGGATTACAATAGAGTACAAGGAATGGAAAAGGCAGGAGAAATAGCCTTTTTCTGGGGAGGAACACACAAGCTGGCTAAAAATCCCAGATGGTCAGTCCTGGTAACATACGTATAAGTAAGATTTAGCAGACTGAGCAGGTTATACTCAGCTTATCTTCATTACACCAACTTGTCTTTTCTCTATATCAGCATCTCTTTTCTGTTATAATTACTAGTGGGCAGTATTAGAGTACAGTATTTTAATACTAATCCCCAATTAGTTTTAGGTTTTTAGTTTTAGGATTATATAGAGATTAATATATTATAATTTTAGAAGCTAATTATTTTTGTTCATACAAATATAGTTCTCTCAAATTTTAGTATAATATTTGATTTTATTTGGTCCCATTCAGGTTCTTTGGAAACTACAATCTGATTAGACACCCCTGTCCACTAATTCTTTTTCTCTTTCATCACAAAATATAGGACTGAATTATATGCTATTTTTTAAGGGCCACAGATTCTCCATTCGTTAATTCATTGATGGAAATATAGCATTTGGACATAATATTTTTGACTAATACTGTAATGACAGGAGAATCTCTTAATAACTTACATGTATTGGTTCCACTCTATTCACATCTCTCAGAAGATTGCTTGATTATGATAGTCCTAACATCTTAAGTAAATCATATTGTTCCTACAGACACTACACTCTTTCTCAATTTCATATACAGAGGATAATGATTACACATTCTTGTCAACAGTTTCCATAATTTGTTTTAATAACAAAATCTATATTTACATATACATGTATATATTTATATGAAGAGACAGAAATAAGTTAGAAATTGCACTTCATAAAATTGTTATTAGTAGCATCTTGACCCTTTATGTGTAATATTTTATTCTCAAATTAGGACCCATACATGTCCAAATTCTTCAGCTTCTAAAATCGTCTCATCAGCCCTGAAATCTCATTTTTAGTATCTGTATGTGCTACTATTTTTTTCTTTACGATGTCAGAAACAGCTAAAGTTTACCATTAAATATATAATCATAATTACTAGTTTAATGGGCTCATTACAATTCTAATCATGGGGATTAGAAACTATAGCATATGAATTTAGGTGAAGGGCACTGTTCATTAACACATGGCAGTTTCTATATCCACTAATTCGACAACTCAGAAATAATGGAATGATTCCTCAAAAGAGAAAAAATACCAAAGATGGATCTCTCTCTCTCCCTCTCCCCTCTCCCCCTCCTCCTCTACCCCCTCCCCCTCCCTC
>NW_021604641.1:5173555-5215328 GCF_004785775.1 Grammomys surdaster | reverse complement strand
GACATTAATAATTTGTAACATTAGAATAGTAGCTCATATAGATATTTCCAGTCTCAAATTCTATCAAACGTTTCAGTATTTGTGTTAGAGTTTTCTCCAGATTGTAGAAATAGGAGGAATATTTATCTAATAACTATAGCATTCCCAAGATGCTAATACTAGATGTACACTTTTTAGAAAAAGGAAACTACAGACTTGTAGGTTAGGTGGGGTCCAGCATCTGCTCCACCACAGGATTGGGCCACTCAGGGAGACAGGACTCTGGACTTTTGACTGCACTTACTCCACTATTCCACTCAGTAAGGGCAGGTGTCTGGCTATGCGGAAGCGGTGGGACACCTCTCCAGGGGGTAGGAAGCATAGTCTGAGGTCCCAGGGACAGCTGGAGCTGCCTCAGGGTTCACTGGGCCTGCCGGGGGAAAGGGTCTCCTGGTTCTCAGGCTCTTGGACACCCAGACGCCACTGGGAGCCATGGAAGACCTGAGAATGGAATGGAGGTCCAAGGACTGGAACTAGCCCAGGGCCAAGAGGAAAAAGAGGGGCGCTCCGGCTGGTTCTGCGTGGCGAGTCCTTGGCTTGGTGGCTTGGTAACTGCCTTGGCTTAACTGTCGTGGTTGGAGTACAGAGAGGCATAACGTGGGTGACTATATAGGCGAAGACCTTCTCTATGGCTCCCAAGGCGAATCCCCATAAAAAGAGACAGTCCAAGGGTTTAAGACATTTATTGTCATCACGGAAAATCGGTGAGTAAAACCATTCCCCAGTTCTCAGGGTGGGCCTGAGGTTAAATACCTTTTTCAAGGAGGAGTGTCTGGGAAGGGGAGTTTATAGGCTAAGCCTCCAGGCATTTAGGGACCTCATTAAAGTGGAGAACTGTCTTGAGGCTAGGTTACCACAGGTCACATCCTCTACCTGTAGAGGGTATTACATGACCGATGGCCACAAATTTATGGAGGGCTGTGGCTTCATGTAAGGAGCCTACAGTCTGGGAACCAGGATAAGTACCTGCCATCCCTTTAGTGTCACCAGAGTTTCTAAACTTATCTCAACCCTTTCAAGGTCTTACATAGACCAATGTCCTAGTTTATTTTATAATGTTTCGAGAAATACCACGATCAAAAGTGACTTGGGAAAGAAAGTATTTATATCATATTGTGGCTTACACTCTATCATGCAAGGGAGTCAGATCAGGAACTTTAGGAAGAAACCTGGAAGCAAGTACTGAAACAGAGTTTATAGACTTACTTCTCATGATTTGGTTTGCTTGCATTTCCATATAACTTAGAAAGCCCGACCCAGGATCACTAAGCAGCAGTGATACAATGCTTGCTTATCTGGGAACCCTTCAGATTGAAATGTAAGTGATTCAGAAATAATAAATATTTCTAGAGACAAGCTTGTTCAAGTCTTTATAGTTTCATAATTTATCAATCTTCTTATCTGTAATCAATTTAGGTTATAGAATTTTTATTTTCTAGTTGATTTTTCAAATTATTACCTCTGGGTAGACAGTCATTTTCCAAATACTATCTAACCCTGCTTCTGGAGGTTGTAGGAATCTGTTTCATGGCACAGAACTTTTGTTTTTCTAGTAGTTTCTTTAACGTTTCAATAACTCTTACTTTTTATATTTTTTATATTTATTTTTTATATTTTATTGATTTTTTATATTTCCTCTATTTTTATTTTCAGACATTGCTTACACAAAATGAAAGTTGTCATATATATTTAAATTTAAATCCCTTTGTTTTCAAATGTCTTAGGCTAATATAACTCAAATACTGCTGAAAAGATGAACAAATTTAAAACCTGTAATAAATAAGGAACACTTAATTCATTCTATGAGGCCAGAGTTAGCCTTGTACCTAAACCTCACAAAGACTCAAACAAGTAAGAGAACTTCTACAACAAATTTCGTTCAAGAATAAAGACAAAAATTCACATTAAAATTCTTGTTAACTGAATCCTAGAACACATCAAAAGTATCATTCGTCATGCTTAAGTAGCCTTCATCCCAGGTATGCAGGGATGGTTCAATATAGGAAAATTCATCAATGTAATCCAACATATAAACAAAATGAAGTCATAAATCATGTATCGTAACTGAAAAGGCCTTTGACAAAATTCAACACCCTTCCATGTTGAAAATCTTGGAGAAATCAGTGATTCCAGGCATATACTTAAATATAATAAAAGCAATATATAGCAATTGTCTAATTAAAATAACACAAAGTGTGCCTGGTTAATTATTGTCACCAATAGACTGTTCTGTTATGTGCTTTATAAGTAGAGTGTATATATTGGACGTTTAAAAGTTTTCTAATAGCCTTTGCATTGTTCACGTTTTAAATCTTTCTAAACAAAAGTCCTTGAAATTGTATACAATGTCCTCCATGATGCAGATATAATGTCATCTTTCAATTTCACTACTCATTCTTTACACAGTCTGTCCTAGCCAGTCTGTCTCCACAGTGGTACTTACATATCTGATCAAGGGCTTCTATACATTTTTTTTTTGCATGTATATGCTTAGTTGTATTATTAGTCCTAGAGATATTTACCATAATTTTTTTTCTCATTAGAAAAAATTTTTCCTGATTATTACATACAAAATGAATATTCTCTGTCATTCCCTCTTGGACATACCCATCTTTCTTTTGCAGTTTCACTATGCTGTATAGAACTTGTCAGAATTAAACATGTTATACATTTATATGTTTATTTATTTTAAATATATCTGCTTATGGTATGCAATAAGCAGCATGGAGAGGGTATGACTGCTTATTCACCACTCTACATATGCTAAACTTAAACATAATATCATCAATGTATGACATTCTTTAGTCACTGAGGGAGCATGCAGTAGGCTGGTAAGTTCATATGGAATTTCTATAAATACACATTACTATAATAGTAGGAATGGCTTCTTATAGCAAGACTGCTATTGCTAGTTTTCTCCTTTCTTATCCTTAATTTCCATGAATTCGCAGTTTAAGTTTGCATTTTATGTCTGTGAAGCGTTTTGTAATGCTTCTGTTATGAAATCTGTGTGAGGTGTAATGCTGCTTGCAGAAGATTGTGGATCACAATCTGGAATATTTAATGTTTAAGCCTGTGACTGAACAGGAATATGCAGTTTGGCAATGCAGTAAAAATGCTCATGAGCTAGACATTAAAAATCACAATAAAATATTATTGTCAAGCAGACTTTTAGGACTCATCTCAGAGACATCTTGAATATATGCTAGATTTGAAAACACTTTACTAATACCCAGTTCATGAACTTTACCACCCACATACAGAAAAGACAATGGGTTACATATTGCCATGACAATTTGGATGTAATATAAAACTCCTAGAGGATATGAAAGATGAAAAATAAAATAATATGTTTCCTACTGAGGATCCAAATATATTTTAAACAGCAAATGAACACATAGAATTTCATTTAAAATTTCCAACTATATAAAGTTTTAGAAAATCTGTGTTGTAGATTCAATGTTTTCCAATTAGTCAGTGGCATAAAATGAGATGCAAAAGAAGAGATTCAAGCCACTTGTTACTGGGATTCAGATTTGAACAATGATAAGTAAGACTTACATAATATTCCCACATCCTCATTTCTTGCAAATAAACTTGTCACTGTGCATAAACAGAACTCTCACATCTTTGAATTATCATTTATATTCTTCATATAAAGATCAAAATTACCTATGTGTCTTTAGTATTCTGCAGTGGTAAGGTTCCACAGAGATCCATACTGTCATCATAGAGCCTTCCAGGCACTCAATGTTTACTGTGAATCTATCCACTTACTCAGCCTTGGTAAAGAAATAGGGCATGGGCAAATACCAATTATTCAAGAAATACTTTGGAATATCATGCATAGTTTAAAGGAAATACCATCAGCCAAGAAATATACTTTAAAAATCTACTCTAGGAATAGAAATCTCTCAGAATTTGGAAATTTAAGAGGTAAATGAATTTCATTTAAACTACTAAATATTAACCGATTCTTTTAATAGAGTTAAAAAAATAGCTGATGTTTCCATATAAGATCAGTAATAAGTATAAATACTTGATCAATTTTATTCAACCCATACTTAGGGTTGTATTTATTGGGCAGAAGGAATTAACTAAACTTAAATCATTCCTGCATATCACTAGATAAGTTGACAATCCTCAGTCTATCATGGACAGACAGATGACAAGAAACACACAAAGAAAAAGCCTGACATACCCATTCATGCATGAACATACATGCACACGTCTCTCAAGAGTGTCCTAATGCATATTTCTATTTTTTTGCATAATTCTATTTTTTAGTTCACATTTGCTTCTTGAATTTGAAGGCTATCATAAATTATATGATAGGTAAACATAGTTATTTCAACTTATTTCTTCTTTTGACTTTGTTTGAGTCATTTATTTTCATAAATCTTTTAAAATATGATTCCATTTATTATTCATGTCGTTTCTTTCATAGCTCTACTTAAAATGCAGCAGAAGTCAAAGGAATCAATACAACAGGTGAAGTAACAGACAAAAATATCATGTTATTTGTTATCATTCAGGATAATCTATGCAAGAAGAACAAAGTGCTACTTGCCAGGAAATCTAGCACTTGGAAGGCAATGGGAGCTGGATGGGAAGTGTGAAACCAGGCTGGATGTAAAGTATGATCTATGACAGCCAGTGATAAACAAGAGATTCTTTACGGTTTTGTTTTTATGTTGCTGTCATTTAATGAATAGACTAAGGCCTGCCCCTCTACACACACACACACACACACACACAGAGAGAGAGAGAGAGAGAGAGAGAGAGAGAGAGAGAGAGAGAATTATCAAATGTTCTTACATACTTATAGGCATGCATAAGGATATGTTGAAGGAGAGGATTTAGTTCTAGAAGTATCTTGTTACAACTATAAAGAAGGAGAAAGTCATTCCCATCATTGAGTTTAAAAATATTCTTTTATATATTTATTGAATATTGAATCTAAATATTATTCACATTTTGTGGATATGACAATTTGTCTTGATACATTTCTGTCCACTCCATATGTGCCTGTTACCCATGGAGGCCAGAAAAGTAAATTGGATACCCTAGAACATGAGATACAGATGATTGTTAGCCACAGGGTGGTACTGAAAACTGAACTCATTTCCCCTGTAGAGCAGCCAGTCCTCACAAATTGTGAGCCCTTTCTCAAATCCTTCATTACTGGGTGATTATGACTTTATTTTTGCCATTTCAAATAATCAATTCTTATATCAAAATTCTTTGAAATTTTAAATGTAATTGTCAATGATTTTTGATAAATGTTGGTAAATCTGAAAAATTAATTATATGTGTTGGAGTACTTGCCATCAGGACACAAAAGAAACAAGTAACTCACCAGTCTAATCTAGTTCTCAGTGAATACAGAAAACATTCATAATATAAGAGAATGTGTAATAATTTTATTTTTCAGATTACAGAACAACAGCATTCCCTATTCTCAGGGAATAAGATTTTTAAAGGTATTATCATTTTAAAGGATTTACTTTATTTTTAGTTATGTGTAATTGTCTGTTTGAATGCATATTTGTACATGTGACTTTAGGTGTCCATGAAGGTCAGAAGAAGACATTGGATTCCCCAGAGGTAGAATTACAGACAGTTGTAAGATGCCCCATGTATGCTCTCAGAACCAAATCTGGGATGTCTGCAAGACTAAGTCAAGTTGTTAACCATTGAGCAATCTCTCCTGATGCAATATCCTCAAATGTACACTTCTCTTCAAACAATAAAACAGAAAAGGACTGAAAAGTCCTTATACATTTTCAATACATTTTATTATTTTAGGAGGATTAAATAGTTTTCATGTGATTTTATTTTTAATTATATCAATTATTACAATTAATGCTACATATTTTCATAAGAATTAACAAGCAAATATCTCATCAAAGGCAGGCCAATTTCAGTCTTATTTACTTTGAGACACTATAAATTCTTAGCTTTTTAATATTTGCCCAGTTCTACTCACTTACTATAGATTCAGGTCAAGAATTCCAGTCAGAGTAACCACGTTGCTTTAGGCTTTTTATGTTAGAGTTTGTCAATTCCATAAAGTAAAAAATTTCTCCTATATTGTAATTAATTTTTATTGGATCTAGAATAGAAAAGGGAAACAATAACTTTCTTCATCCTATTTTCCAATATGTAAAATTATACTCATTAAAGGTTATCTGAAAAAAGTCACTGAATAAGATTTTTAGATCAGGTCAGAATAGCATATCAATAAAGACAGCATGAGCACAGTTTAAATGTTACAGGATTGAACTCTGGGCTCCCTTCATTTATTTCTCCAGTTTTTATAGATTCTCTGGAAATAAATGAATTATTATTTTTAGTGATGTAGTATTGGTCAAATGAGATAAGGGTAAGATGCAAAGATTGTGTTATATGAATCTGCTTTAAGCAGATTTAAGGCTTTCACAAGATCACCTTTGAATTCCACACACCCAGAGTTGTATTGCTTTATTTTCAGACTGGAGGGGAAAAACTTACTTGAACTCACTGGGACAATTGAAGCCTCAGCAACTCAGAAGATAGAGTTAAATACACAGGAGAGGCTTGATGGTTAGGAGTCAAGAAAGCCTTGGCTTTCAAAAGATAGAATTGTATATGAGAAGTTCAGTGTAGGCATCAGTCACACTGCAATGGATAAAAGGCCAGAGTGACAACTCAAATGTCAGTATGCTTTATAAAAATATTTTTAAAAACATAAAAAGAAAGAGACAAAATATGAAGATAACTTGACATAAACTCAACATTATAGACTAGAGACCCAAACTATTTTATTGTCAGTTACATATTTGGTGAGAAGATTTTATATATTAGAGACTATTTTTATCACTTGTTTTTCCTTTTATGAATAACAACTTAAAGCGGTTGGTAAATTCATCAAGCTCTAAAAGTGTGTTTTTTCTCCTATATGAAGCATACTTACTTTCAACCTTGAAGCTTTTTAATAGAAGTTTGTCTTGAAGAGACACACACACACAAGGACTCCAGGTGCTCATAAGGTTATATAACAAGGGTTTCTTATCTAGCTAGAAAGAAAACAATAACAACAAGAAATATTTTATATCAGTTACCAGTTACTATAAAGTCTATTGGTTTGCTTTTTCAGTGTTGTGTTGTTGTCGTTTTTGGTATGTTTTGTTTTTATTCTGGTCCTTGAATCTATATTTAGAAATAGAGTTTTGTTACTGTTTCCTCTTCTCTATTCTATGTCTAATCAAAATTAATTATTATACAGGGATAAATTCCTGACTTTATGCAATTGACAAACTCCTACCTTCTTGCTACAATTTAGATGAAAAATTGTCCCCCATGCCCTGCCAAGATAAAGTGTTAGAACAATTCATCTCCAGACAGTGGCACTGTTTTAATTTGTAAAACTCTAGGACTTGGGACCTAACTAGATATAATGGCATAGTATGAGTCAGGACTTTTATTTACAGTCCAAACCTGCCTCCTGCTTTATCTACTCCTTGTTCATTGTGATGTAAGCAATCAGAAGCCTGACCTTTCAACTCATAGAGACCTGGCAGCTTTCAGTTCTTCCCAGCTATATTGGTGTATATCCTCTTGCACTATATGAACCTAAAACACCCATCCCCAAATTGTGTTTTGATAGGAATTTTCTCAAAACTATAAGAATGTTAACTAATGCATGGTATAAGAAATTATTGGATGAACCTGGGAAACATCCTATGTTTTTTTTTCTAAAAAGTTCCATAAGGTAGGTGATATATCTTTTAAAACTAGCATCTATTTCTCAGCAGGTATCATAGGAATTATCAAAATCTAATCAAATCACTGGGAGGAATTCCATTCTGACATCATTATGAATATGATATTAGTGATTTTTATGTTTAGTTTATTTAATTTCTTTAGTGTTTATGACTGTTAGCTTATATAAATGTAGGCAGGTTTACCCTTCTCATGCCTGCTGCCCATGGAGGCCAGAAGAATGAGTTGAAACTGTGGAAGTGAAATTACAGATGGGCATAAAATAGCATATGAATACTAGAAACCATACCTAAACCTTCTGTGAGAAAAATTGTTATTAGTCACTGAGTCACCTCTTCAGCCAAGAAAATAATAGTTGCTTTTTAATTCAGTAAGGTTTTTTCCTAATGTTTTATCTGTCCAAATATCACTGGAAATGGATGCTTCTAATTCTTTTCATTTATTTTATTTTATTTTATTTTATTTGTTTTGTTTTGTTTTGGTTTTGGTTTTTGGTTTTTCGAGACAGGGTTTCTCTGTGTAGCCCTGGCTGTCCTGGAACTCACTCTGTAGACCAGGCTAGCCTCTAACTCTTGAACTCAGAAATCCTCCTGCCTCTGCCTCCCAAGTGCTGGGATTAAAGGCGTGCGCCACCACTGCCTGGCCATTTGTTGTATTTTTAAGATTACAATTTAGTTACAAGATTTCCCCTTTCCTTTTCCTTCCTTCAAACTCTCTCATATATCTCTCACAATTCTCTTTCAATTCATGACCATTTCTTTCACTAATTGGTATGATATGCATATATGTATATGCTTATACATAGCCCTAATACAAGCTGTTGAGTTCTTATAAGAATACTACTGATATGCTTGATTTCAGGGCTGACCTTTTGGCAATGGACAATCAATTGTGTTCCTTTCAGGGAAATGCAATCTCTCCTCTTCCCAGCTTTTCTAGTTGTATGTGGTTCTTTGTGTATGGTTGAACTCTCGTGGGCTTTTCTCATCCAGTTTGACATGCTCATTGTTGTCATCCCTGTTGAGCTCACATTGAGACGTTTACTTTTAAGAAACAGAGCAAAATCATTGTTTAGGAGTTTGATGTGAAAATATATCAGGATTAAATGTACCACAGTATCACAATAAGGAAGATGCTAAAAGGAGATGTTAAGAATCTCCCAAGACTCAACTTTATGTAAGCAATAGCAAAAGTTTATTTAATGGCTCTCACTAAGATCAGTAAGCATTTTTTACTTTCCCAATTAGTTATAGAATAGAATGTGCTATTAATCAAGAAAAGATAATCCTATTGTTTATTGAACTATAGGAAAATTCTGTTACATTTATGTATGTATTGCTAGTGTGTATGAGAAACTATAAAATTGTAATAAAAATAGATTTTATATATACATATATATGTATAGATAGATAGATAGATAGGCAGGCAGACAGACAGAAAGACAGACAGACAGATAAATAGAGAAGCACAAATATATATATATATACACATATATATATATGTATACATATATATGTATATATATATACACACACATATATATGTATATATATACATATATATATATATATGGGTTAAATTCATATTTTTGTCTCTAAACTTCTAAAATATATAAACATATATAACTGATAATGCTATCTAAAATAGTTTTACTTATGTTCCTTTATATTTTTTTGGAATATCAAATAATGAGGATTAAATTTTTATTTTTTTAAAAGATACTACATTATTGATTTATGCAAGCTACTGATTACTTTATTTGCATGAATGATTCTATGCATACATATTTATAGAAATATTTAGTGCTGTTCAGCCTTTGAATTGTTACAAGTCCAACAAGAACAAAATATTAATTAGGTATTAAATCGATTTTCTTTTTTTTTCTATGAGTAGTAATGATTTTCAGTATTTCAAAATGTATTTATTAACATTTGAGTTTTATCTGATTTCCAATTTTAATTTTAATGAGTTCTCTAATATTAAGTTTAGACTACAGATATAGATGACAAGGTTCATAAAAATAAAAGGTAAGTTGTTCTACTTTAAAGTCATTGGTTGTACAATTTAACAATATTCTCACATATTTTTGAAAGTGACAAAATGTCTCATAAGATGGAAGGGCTTCTCTGTTTTCCTCCCAGAACAAATTCTAACCTTTAAATGGCAAAGTTTCAGTTGTCAAAATATACAGTGCAATGGTGCCCTATTAACCTAAAGTGAAAATAATTGCCATTGGCTGAAGAGCAACAGCAGGAGTGTGGTCACCCTTCTAACACCTTTGATTTAAACCTGCACAAAGCCTATGCAGAAGTTCAATGTGAAATGACTACCTTACTGATGGTTCACTTTTTAAGGGCACAGAAAGGATTTAAATACATTTTACAGTAAGTTTTTAAACATTATAATGATAACTAATAGTTTTCATTACATTTAATATTGTATTACTAACTTCATGAAACTATCCTCTAGTAACATAGGGTATAAAATTTATTAAAATTATATCTACAATACACTGAATTAAAATAAGCTTTTCTTTAGATATCAGAAGTGCATATTTAAATGTGATTAATATAACATTAGTTCACTAACTGATTAGCGGTTGAATTAGTCAGAGTTCTCTAGGGAAGCAGAAACAATGGAAGGAGTATCTACAAACTGAAGAACGGCCTGAATAAATCCATGCAGACTTCAGAGAACAAGAAGCTGGCATTTGCTCAATTAACAACAGTGGAATCCTCAGCAGTTCTGATCAGATACTGAAGGGCTGGGTGATTTCTGAGAGTGATTGCAACTGGCCACCATCTCCTCTCCCTGCGATCAGTGTTGGAATCCTGGAGAATCTGGTTTTGAAACCAGTGAAAAAGGAAGCAGCCACTGTAACAGGAGAAGTGTGATCTAGGCAGCAACAAGGAAGGGTAATAAAGCAGGAAGCAAATTGTTTTCATTGTCTGGGTCCTTTTTAATCTGAGTTGCTGTAAAATTGCTACAAGTGGTACTCATATTTAGGGTGGATCTTCCCAATCAACTGTGGCCATCAAGACAGTACTCCACAGAATGTATATATGGACTAGTCTGGTGTAGACAATCTCTCAATTAAAACACTCTTCTCTGGGGAATCTAGTCTGTGAAGTGTTGGTGCAACTACACATCATAAAATACTAAAATTATGACCTCAAAGTATTTACTTCTTTAGATTATTTTTACTCTAAAATGGCATATTTTTAGCATTTTGAAAAGAAATGAGTTGATTATCAAGCTTGTAGATGATTAGCAAAATTATTCTGCATTACTCCTGAATTCATAAGCAAATAATATACTAAGGACCTAGAAACATTTCAGTTATACTTTCTTTAGGTACACAACACATCAGTGATTTTATTGACTTGCTGTGTACAATTACCAGGACAATGATTTTAAAACATGAATGTTAAGTCATGTTCTTCCCCCAGCTATTTGCTTCATGCTATTAAGTGGATCTTCTTTTGAAGCATAAAGGAAGAATCATTTAGTCTACCAGGTTTTCTGTCAAACCTGGGCCATGTCTGATTTGTGTTAGTCTTTCCACATTTTAACAGTTATGTTAAAATTTTTGTTAAAATTAAAAATCTTGGTAGGCAAAAATGCCCATGGTATGATTTGTATGCAACTGAATACTTAGTTATTCTTTATTTAAATGAAAATTATTTTTCATAAATTGGAATTTTGTTAAAGTATTGAGATTTGTATATTTTTAGAAACTAGAATAACTCCTTAAATTGTAGTTTCAATGGCTTTTTTTGATTTAATGAAAAATATTATAAACATGGTTCTTTTACTGTAAGTTGAATAATTATCAAAATGATGATGATAATAATTGAATATTTCATGAATTAATTATCAATGCAGGAGAACAAGAGTGATTAAAAATATTTATTCTTTTAACGTATATAATTACATACATATATCATATAAGGTATATAGTTAACATAGTAATATAACAATATATGTAGTCAGGAATTGGCATTATATTTATTTATGGGAAATATTAATTAGTTATTTCTAGGGCTATATTGGCCACAGTGGAATAGGCAATAATACTGTTCAGCAAAGAGATAAGATGAGTTGTGTTACATATTAGTTAATAGAAAACAACCAGCGAAAAACCATTTACGTGGGTGGCGGAGAGTGAAGGAAGAGCCCAATGGTTGTAAATGACAAAGAAGCCAGATTACAATATTCTGTGTATAAAAAGCCAGACATGAAAAAACAAACATTGCATGAATTCAGCATTTATTTGAAATATAAAAACATCAAAACAAAATCAAGTTCATAAGAAAACAGAGAACAGTTTGTTATTTGCTAGAGTCTGGGGCCAATTTGAATAAAGAAAGCACATTCTCAAAAATACAATGATTTTATCATGCAATATTATTAAGTTTTTTATATCTATTAAAAAGCAGGATGTTTCATTGTGAAGTACTGTGTCAACATAGTTGCTCTAAGAGTTTATCTTGGATTGGGTTTAAGCATACATTCATATAATATGTATGTAACAAGAAGTATTGCATTGATTATTGTATAATACATTGCAATTTCACTGCTGTGACAAAACAGACCAAAGCAATATATGATAGAAAATAAATGTTTATTCTGATTGCTAGTTCAGGGTTTGACCATGAGTTTATTATGGTAGAGAAGACATGGCAGTAGGAATGTTAAACATCTCTGGAAACATCTTCACAGACATGTCCAAAAATTCATTTTTTAGATGATTCTACTTAACATAAAGTTGACAATGAGTATTAACAACACATGAACATAATAAGGTAATAATCTCTTCTTTTAAATAAAAGATCATAAAATAAATGAGGTTTTTATCTTGGGTGTTCTTGTACGAGAGTTAGAAAATAAACAATGCAATAAATAATTATTGAATTTACAAATCCCATAGTGTATAACAATCACAGGAATCTAGTCTCTGAGAATGACAGGAGAGGAAAATGGTCTGAGGTTTTTAGTATGTCATTCCTTTTTCTTGCTGAACCTTTAGAAAATGCCTTTAAATCACTATGACACTGTACATTCTTACAAGGACGTTGAGATGTTCACTCTGAAATATATGGTTGGCAAATAGTTAATAGGACTGGGTCTGAAAATTAAAATCATGAGTCTTCTAACTATTGTTTTTAATTCCTTGTCTGTGGAAATGTTGGTTTAGAACTCAGGCAGCAATGAATAGAATGTACAGATGTATCATATAAAAAACCACTCAAAACTAAACAGAACTCAACATAAACTTCTTTGATATTGTTCTCATTGCAAAGGATAAAAACTCATTTCAGGGCTGGAGAGATAGCTCAGTGGTTAAGAGCACTGACTGCACTTCCAGAGGTCCTGAGTTCAAATCCCAGCAACCACATGGTGGCTCACAACCATCTGTAATGAGATCTGATGCCCTCTTCTGGTGTGTCTGAAGACAGCTACAATGTATTCATATATAATAAATAAATAAATCTTAAAAAAAACGCATTTCATTGGTAGGACTTCTGTTGCTGTGACAAAATCTCATAGCTAAAAGCAGCATGGAAAGGAAAGGGCTTTCTTTTAGCTGGAAGTTCTATTCCTAGGTCCACAATCAAAGCAAATGAAGGTAGAAACTCAAGGTAGGAACATGGAGGCATGAACCATGCAGAAGCCATGGATGAATTCTGATTGCTTAGACTGGTCAGCCTGCTTTCTTATTACACTTCAAGAGTACCTGTCCAGGGGTGGCAACATCCACACTGGGCTGTGACCACCCTCATTAAACACTAAATGAAAATGCCACACAGGATGGAGGGATTTTTCTCAAATATGGTATTCTTTTTTTTTTTTACATAAATCTAGTGTGTGCTTAGGTAAAAATGAAACAAGACAAGACAGTTGGCTCCAACTAATTTGACATACAAGCATATCCCTTTTCAACAACAGGCTTTCTTTTTTTTCATCTCTAAACTCTTGTATCAATAACAATATCTTAACATAAAACACACTCGAAACTTTAAAAGTCCCTGACTTTAAAATTCAGTCTCTCTAGAATATCCAAAATCTCCTTTAAAGGTCAAAGTCTCTATAAAATATCTAAAGTTTCTCTAAAATATACAAAGCCTCTTTAACATTTGATGTCTCTGTAAAGTTCCAAAAGTCTCTGAAATATTGGCTTCAGGAAATTCAAAAATAAGTTATATAACTTCTCTTTTACAAAGGAGGAGCCAGGGCCCAATGGCAATCAGATCAAAGCAAAACCAAACTCTAATCATGTAAAATACAGTCAGTGTAGGACATTGGGATTTACTCTGTAGTTTGTGAACTCCTTCAATGGGCTCCATTTCTACTTCGGCTCAGAGAAGCTTCCATTTACTGTTGCTATTGTCTTTACTGGGCAGCCCAATGTGCTGCCATCTCTAAAATTCTGTGTTCTCTGTTAGTTCTAGGTTTTACCTAGTCTAAGGCTTTCTGCACATTCACATAACGTTCTTCAGGGATTAGACCCTTACCACAATGGTTTCGAGCTTCAGCTTTTGACCATGGCACTATTAATGATGGGACTTCTTCTGAAACTGAGGCTACATCTTCATCAGTGTTCTCTCTTGACCTCTCAGGCATGCAGCCACATGTGCCTTTTATGACTCTTTCATGTCTTTGAAGTCAGTATAATATTGAAAATTTACATATTACTCAGTAAAAATGCCAGGACTAAGTACATCTTTGGAGCTCTCTGTGCCTCAGGTTTTGTATATTCACCCTGTGTAAATGTTTCTCAGGTTTTGACTCAGCTAGACTTGTCTCTTCATAGTCAATTTCTGTCTCTGTTAGGATTTCTATTGCTGTGATAAAACACCAGGATGAAAGGCAACTTGTGGAGCAAATATATGTCAGATTAGAGCACACCATCACATATCAAGAAAGACAAGGCAAGGGATGAAGGAAGGAAGTAGGAGGTAAATATTGAAGCAGAGGCCATGTAAGAAGCACGATGGTTACTGACATGCTCCCAATTCCATTCTCAGCCTGATTACTTACAAGATATAGGTATATGGTCAACTGTCCTGGGATGGCACCACTCATATTGGGCTGGGCCCTCCTACATCAATTACTAATTAAGAAAAGATCACATAAGCTTGGCCACAGCCTCATTATATGGATGCATTTTGTCAAATATTATTCATTTTTTCTCAGTTAACTTTAGTTTGTATCAATTAGATAACAACAAAACAAAGCAACAAAGTAACAAAGCACAACCAGGATATTAATTTTCTTGAAAATATATTTTAAAACATCAGGTTCACTTTCATATTATGGGAAATAATGTAAATTGTTAAATGATTATGGAAATCTCTGAAGGTTACTGAAAAATTAAAATAGAATTATGTTACTCTATGGCAATATACAAATGAACAACCCAAATAAATGAAATCAGCAAATCAGGTACAGAACTCTCACATTTTCTGTAGTATTGATAACAGTGCCAAGAAAAATGAACAATGTAATCACCTATCAATTTATGGGTAGATAAAAAACATTAATGATCATGTGATGTAAAATAGAATGAAAGCACCTAAAGGATAAATTCCATTATTGGAGACCATATTGAAATGAACCTGGAAATAATCATGTCATGAATAAATATCCAGGTATACAAAGAATAATTCCACATTATCTCTATGTAGAAAAAAATGATCACATATAAATAGTGACTGCTTATGGCTGCAGAATTTAGGAGGAGAAAAGAGAAGGAAAGAGCCTTTGTTGAACACATTGGCACAAGGGAAATTTTCCTAACCAGAACAGCAATGGCTCAGGCTCTAATATCAATAATTGACAAATGTGACCTCATGAAACTGAGAAGCTTCTGCAAGGCAAAGGACACTGTCAATTGGATAAAACAGCCATCCTCAGATTAAGAAAAGATCTTTACCAACCATATATCAGATAGATGGATAATATCCAAAATATACAAATAACTTAAGAAATTAGACTCCAGAAAACTAAATAACCCAATTAAAAATGTGGTTCAGAACTCATCCAAAAATTCTCAAATGAGTAATATCAAATGAACGGGAAAAAAAAACTAAAGAAATATTCATCTTCCTTAGAAATCAGGGAAATATGAATCAAAACAACCCTGCGATTCTATCTTACACCAATCAAAATGGCTAAGATCAAAATCTCAGATGACAACAAATGTTGGAGAGGATATAGAGAAAAAGCATACCTCCTCCTTTGCTGGTGGAATTGCAAGCTGATACAACCACTTTGGAAATGGTTTCTAGTGGTTTCTCAAAAAATTGGGAATAGCTCTACCTGAAGACACCACTGTACTACTCCTGGGCATACACCCAAAAGATGTTCCAACAGAGAATAAGTACGTATGTTCCACTATGTTCATAGCAATCTTATTTATAATAGCTAGAAGCAAGAAACAACCCAGATGTCCATCAGTGGAAGAATGGATACAGTAAAGGTGGTACATTTACACAATGGAATGCTACTCAGCTATTAAAAAAGATGTCTTCATGAACTTTGGAGGGAAATGGGTGGAAGTAGAAAATATCTGGTGTGAGATAACCAGAACCAGAGGACATACATGGTATATACTCAATGACCAGTGGATATTAGGCCAAAATTTCAGAATATTCATGATAGAACTCAAAAGAATATATGAGCTTAATAAGAAGGAAGGTCAAAGTATGGATACTTCAAACCCACTTAGAAGTAGGTACAGAGACCAGGGATGCAAGAGGCTCCCAATACCCAATGGGGATGACATTAGCTGAAATACCTAACAGCAGGGAGATAAAATAGACGTGTTTCCTAGTGGAGGGATGGTGCCACTCATCCATCTAAAAAACTTTAACCTCAAATTATACCTGTCTAATGAAATGCAGGGACAAGAATGGAGTAGAGGCTGAAGGAAAGGCCATTCAGAAACCTTCCCTCCATGATACCCATTCCATAAGCAGACACCAAAGTCAAATGATATTGCTGATGTCAAGATGTGCTTACAGACAGGAACCTGGTGTGGCTGTTCTCTGTGAGGCTCTGCCAGCACTTGAACAATGATGCAGATACTCACACCCAACCATTGGCCCACAATGGGAGAGTTAGTTTAAGGGCTGAAGGAGCTGAAGGGGATTGCAACCCTATAGTAATAACAACAGTACTAATTACCCAGAACCTTCAGAGATTCCAGGGAATAAACAATCAACCAAAGAGTGTACATGGGCCCCTCCAGGCTACTGCTACATATATATCCAAAGACTACCTCATCTGGCATCAGTGGGAGGGTAGGCCCTTGGTCCTGTGGAGGCTTGATGCCTCAGAGAAGGTAGATGCTAGAGGGGTGATGCTGGATTGGGTAGGTGGGTTGGGGCATACCACTTTTGAGACAAAGAGGAGGGGAGGGGAGGGGGTTACATGGAGGGGAAACCTGAAAAGTGGATAACATTTGAGATGTAAACAAATAAAATGATTAATAAACAAAAAGAAAAAACAAAAAAAAGAAATAATTCCAGAATGCTTCTGCATCATATGATGATTGTAGATTAAATAAAATTTACTTTCTAGAGGGAAGAAGAAAGGAATGTGAAAATTTTAATCACAAAAAACTCTAAATATCTGAGAAAATAGCTACTTTTATTTTCATTTAAATATAGTGTGATATTAAAATTTCAAAAATCCATGTACAGATATACTACCTAGTCACCTACTCTGTAAGCTATTCAAATGAATTCATACATACACATCTATTATGTTGGTTCTATTTCTGTAGATAACTAAAACACTACCTTTTCTTTTACTGAAACTGCATATCTAAATTAATTTAAGACAGCATGTACATGAAAAAGGGAGATAGCAGAGAATTCTCATTGACTTTACATAGGTGTTTTTAAAAGAGGACACATCATATAAAATCTCAAATAAAATTAGTGCATCTGTTGATTAAATAATGAATTTGGTTTTCTAGAAAATTTTTCTACAGTAATGGGAGGAAGGATATATGATGTTAGGTGACAGCTTCATTGTTCAAAACAACGAAGACTATTTCATGGAATGTATCCTTAGTAGAACTGAAAGACTAAAATTCAACATGGAGTGATCAAGAGAAGGAAAGTCTACTATTAATCACAAGGCAGAGCACACTCAGACAAAGCCTGCTACAAATTAATTGAGTTTACCCCAATGCTACAAAACAGCTGCAAAGTGTCCCTTTCTTTAATGATTATTGCTTTTTTGTCAGTGACACCCTAGAGACACTTTACCCATTCATCTATTACTAGTGATGCCTAATCAGTAAGCTGTCTTTGCCTGGGGACAGAGCCTAGTTTCTGGTTAATCTCTCTTCTAAACTACTTCTGAGACAGCTACTAATCAGAATTGACTCAAAAGTCCCTTATAATCGCCTGGGAAATATGTCAACAGATGCTAAACTTTAGCTGAGATGCTTCTCTAATCATTTGTATGGAGTTGCATTCTGTATTACCCATGGAATTCCTTCTCTTGCTTTAATTAATTAAATAAATCTGTCTTTGTCCAACTATTTGCTTCTATCTAGTATCCTTTGATTCCTTAGGTTCTTGCAAATAACAATCACTAAAGATTGACAATAAGGTGTATATGAAACAAAAGTAAGTGTAGCTGTATTGAATAACCAATTATGATGTTATTCAATTATGATGTCATTATGAGAAAGGTGAATTATACCTTCTTGTCAGTTATTATTTGTCTGTAGTTCTTCATCAAGACATGAATCCTTAATAAGACATTTTCATATCTATGTTGGCATATCAATGTTATTGTCATTGTTCAGGTATTATTTAAATAATTATATTGGTGAGAAATTTTCCTATGTATTCTGATATATAAATATCTGTATTCCACTGAGTCCATTTGGTCTTGCTCATTCAAATTAAAATAAATAAATATTAGAGAAAAGCACAAGTGTAAGTAACCACAGTAGAATACAGATAGGTGTACAATCCCCAAATGTGTAACATTCAAATAGATCTGTGAAGATATGTAGAAAAAGTTTTTCCTCTACATAAGCAGAGGAATTCTGAATGGTTGCAACCAATTTTTCATAAAGCCATTTGGCAGTATATACATAACACTTTTTGCTTGGTCATATAAACATCACTTTGCAAGATCAGTTATGGGTGCCACTAATATTTTGCAATGACATTGCCAGCCCCCAGATAAACATAGCATCTGAAATAACCCTGGCAAAGATTACATGGATCTACTGAAGCATCACTCAGGTAGAACCCTGCTTTTGCCTTTTCTTAATCCTGCATTGATAAGGCTGTACTCAATATGTTTCTTCAGGCATTTTGAGACCATAAGTAGATTTTATGTACATTAACAGAAAGAAATCTGACCTATGGATATGTTTTATGTACAAAGGATGCAGGACAAGAATATATTCAAGAGAAATATGATTAAATTCTATTAGAACGTATTGACAAAGAATATTGGAAAAAGAAAACAATATCTTAATTTTAATGATCTTACAACTAGATTAGTGGACTTTCTCTAAATACTGCTTTGTTCTCTCACTGTAAGCTGCACTTGCCAATATGAATGAGACGATAGAAAATTTACTAAAATCCATGATTGGCTGGTGTGAATGCAATATGTTTCCTCACACTATTTGATTCTGCTTGTTTCCAAATCAATATTGTGAAGCATTTTTAGATAGAAATGTGGCAAAGAATATTTGACAATCTTCCATTCTCAAAAATACACTGTGGTAAAATAAAAGAGATGATAATGCAGCATTCAATTAGTTGGGCTCTCCTTTACCATAGGATCTGCCTTTACAAAAACCCACCAGTTTCTAATTTGAAAAATAAGAATAGCTGGGCAGTGGTGGCCCACGCCTTTAATCCCAGCACTTGGGAGGCAGAGGCAGGCTGATTTCTGAGTTCAAGGCCAGCCTGATCTACAGAGTGAGTTCTTCCAGGATAGCCAGGGCTACACAGAGAAACCCTGTCTTGAAAAACCAAAAACCAGGTCTGGGCCCAAGCACAGAGCAGATCCCGGGCAGCAGTTCTGCACCCAACCTCACAGAACCCGTTGGAAGTGGGGCTCCCAGGATCTCTAACTTGGGCAGTATCTCAGATACTGGATCCGGAAAAAAAAATGATAGTTTACTAATTTCAAATTATTTTCAAAAGTTTCTAGGAGATGCTAATTGGCTAAGATCTTATTTTACGCTCTCCACAAAAGAATTTAAGTCTCTGTTTAATATTCTCAAGAGAGATGTAAATCCTAATTTCCCTCAACAATTAATTGATAAAAGTGGAGTAATTTTACAAAAAGTAGAAGAAGCTATTATTAATCAATATATTATATAGAGTAATTAGTTGTTGGCTGTTCTATAACAGTCATTTGATAAAAGAGATTATTAATATAAATGTATATTTCTTTAAGTAGTGTCTTCATGACTCTCTGAGTGTGGAAGGAGTGACTGCTGGTGCTACTGCCCTGATTTTACAAGAACTCTGAAAAACTGGTTTTAAAAACAAAAGATAATACATTGGCAGATCATTAAATTATTGTGACTTAACACTGAGTGCTAGCTCAACTCACATAAGACATCTTGCATCATTGACCAGTAAATATATTTCTCAACACAGGTGTTTTGTTGTGAATTAGTAATCATAATTGGAAGTACTATCTTCCAAGGATATTAGTTAGGTTGGATAGTATTAGACTTTTCTTATTATGGAAGTATTAAGGCCTTTATTATTCCTCAAATTAAAAAAAATCTACCATTGGATATATATATATGAATGATATGGATGGCACTTGGAAAGCTTAAAAATATTTTCTATTCAGTTTACTTGCCATCTAAAAGATATCAGTAGGGCTGGAAAAAAGAATTGGTGCTCAAAGGCACTTGTTCTTACATTGTACCTAAGTGCAGTTTCAGTTCCTGGGGAGTCAACATCTTTCCTTGACATCTTGGGGAACCAGGTATGCATTTTCTCAATATGAAGGGTTATAAACTGTCAGAATACAGTCTATATATGGAGTTGAGTGAGGAGAAATTTTGAGAACACTCCAGAAAAAGAACCTTGTGACTACAGTTTCTTCAAGACATGTTTTAGGAATGCGTCTTTGTGCTCCTACCAGGTAGCAGAAAGGAATGCGTTTACTTCAGATCACTCATTATTGCTTACTTTTGTTATTTATCTGTATGTTTAAACTGTACATTATATGTCTCTAAAAAACATGGTTTTGCTCACATGGAGATTGTCCTTGTTACTGTAGGTTGAACTCATGAGAACTTTACCCATGTGATCTTTATTAAAACTCAGAAAATAAATTGTCTGAAACTAAGAATAAAGTTGTGTTGTGCATGAGATTTTAGTTAGTCTCACTTATGAATTCTCTTCTCTTAAGTTCCACTGCATCTTGAGCAGAGACAATATTCAAGCTTCAAACTTCAAGTTATATATATCCTCAAATTTTAATATTATTTAATTACATAAGTTTTTCAATATAGGATTCAAATCATCTAGGTTGTAAAACAAGGCAACTGACACAGTCAGTTCTGACAGTGGGTTCAGCTAATCAAGGAGTGGATGTAGGGTAAGTAATGAAGTAATACAGACACACACTCAGACTTGGTGAACAAACCCAGCTTCAACCAACTCCATCAACTTTAATTTTTCTCTAAACCTTTTTATAACACCAAAGACAAAAATTCTAGTTGTAAGTAAAAAGATTATTTCATAGTCCCAAGCTATATATTCTTCTAAAGAAGCCACCACAAAAACATACTCTACAGAAACAGATTAAAATCATTACCCAAAGGGAAATTACAACAGGATTACTGATTACATATTCTCCTTTTGAAATTCTTACCTAACTGAATATTCTCCATCTATCTTTCTCTCCACTAATTCATTGTTGCCTCAAAGCAATAATTATCTTTTCATCGGTTTAAAAAATTAAGCAAGCCAAGTCTATAGTAGCAAGTTTTTTTTTTCTGAGCTTAGCTGACAACAATTTGTGTTTACCAAGAAACATATCATGTAATTTGTGTCTTAGTTTTGAAGTTCTTTTCAGCTTAACTGGCTAATCATATATTCTTTATTATTATCTTCATCATAGAATTATTTAACTCTTTTTCACAACCCTGTCTGTTCATTTTGCACATTGAAAGCTATGACTATAGCCCTAGATATAGTTCCCTGAGATCAAGGACCTCAGACTCAAACTAGAATGAATATTTTCTTTGATCATTAACATCTCTCAAGCATTATTTTTCCTCCAAGTACAATTAGGTTCTTGTAACTTACAAAAGCTCGCTGTACTTGTTTTCTAAACTATGCCACCATCTGTCCTCTACAAGGAAATGGATACCTTATTAGTTTTATCTTTGTTATATTTTCCTGACAAAACTACATAAATCATCTCACTGTTTTAAAAAATCAAGTAAAATAATTGATTCATCTAAAATTATTATTTTATGAATTTTCATCTTCATATTGATCTGTAAATAATTTGCTCAATAGAATGTGCTGTCTCTCAAGAAGCCATCACATGACATGATAGGCAATGAGGGTCTCCCCATGTTCATTTACAGCCTGTATCTATAGAAATCATATAGCAATGGCAAACATTAGAAGGCACAATATCAGCAAAAAGCAATCCAGAGATGAACCCCTTAGGGATATATTTTTCTAAGAAAGAGATACATCTATCACAGCTGTGCAAAATAGTGGGCCATCACCAGGCCCACTATTCTTCTTATCCACTGAAGTTTCTTCTGAACAGTGTCCACTAGAATAGTTTGTTTTCTGTACTATTCATATGCTAAAGGGATTAACCATAATCAAAGTAGTTATGCTAGTTTAAAATCTTATGTATTTTTGTGTTAAAAGAGCATTATTCATTCAAATTCCTTATTACATACTTTAAAGAGTATATCATGTGAGGAGAATAAATATTCACCCATTATATTTTTAATTTCTTTGTTATTTTATGTATTTATATATTGGCTTTCTTAGTTTACTCTTATTTATATTTAAAACATTTTATTTAAAATAGGTCTTTCTATTTTCCATATAAGATATCACAACTACCTTCCCTTTTTCATTTTTAATCACCAACATATGTGTTTACATGAGTATGTATATATTTTGTGTGTAAAAATATGAACATGAGTATGCACACATGTAGTGAATGAAGGATAACATCAAGTGTCATGCTTAGAACTGGCATACCTTTTCTTCTTTGAGGCATGAAGCTCACAAATTAAACTAGGCTGACTATGATTAGGCTGGCTTCAATGAGTCTTATGGCCCTTTTATTTCAGCCTCCCCAGAACTTGGATTGCAAGCATATAGCATTGTTGTTGTTTTTCTAGGGGTCAATCTCAGGTTCTTGTGCTTGGAAGGCAAGATTTTTGTAGATGGAGGTATATATATCTAGCTCCAGAATGATTTTTTAAATTAATCTATTAGTTTTTGACAAATTTAGAGATGCTTGCTTTTGAAATAATATAGAAAGATATCACATACTTGACATATTGCAGAATATAATATTATACAATAAAGTGACATGGAAGACACAGTATTTTCCATCTCCTACTTTGCTTCCAACTTATCTTCTGATTTCTCTGGGAACCACTAAGTGCTTCTCCATTTCTACACTTTCTGTTCCAAGGACATTTGTAGAGGAATTTTAGTTAGGCAACATGGCTACTGTGACAAGGGACCACATGCAAAGAACTCCTAGGTGTGTGTGACCCAGCTGGAATGCAGATATGCCTTTAGTACACACATTTATTTCCAATGTAGATAGAGTTAGTTGATAGACAAGAAGCCATGCTTGAAAATGATATCTAATGGAAGGGCAGTTCAGTGAGTAAAGTTCTGTTCAGTCAGTTGAGTTCAGTGTAGTGGAACAGTTTGTTCATAAGCTCATGTAGTTCAGTGCAGCCACAAGAGGCAGCTAAAGCCAGGGAATAAAAAGGAGGCAAAGACTTGAACAAATTGCCAGAGTTAGTTTGAGGCCAAGCTGAGCAGTTCATTGAAAAGCCAAGAGAAACTAGAATGAATCAGTCAGGTGGGAGAGGAATTTGAGCCAAAACAACTGAGTTGAACCATTAAGTCAGAGTTCAGAAAGGGTAGAAAGGGTGAACTTATTCAGCAGTAAGCCTCTGAGATGACATCAGATTACATCTGGTGAATAAAAGTTACTATAAAAAACATTGATAGTGGAATTACTTAAAATGTAATCTTTGAGGTTTGACCTTTTTTATGTACTATAATTCTGTGAACGTTCATCCAGATATGCCTGTATTAGTAGCCTCAAGGTGTATTCTATGATGACAAAGTTACAAAACTATACTCTGTTTAGTCCAAAATCCATTACAGGACATTTAAATATTTTCAGATTTGGATTGTAACATGTAGATTTATTTTAATATTTCTACACACATATTTGTGTATAATTCTTTATTTCTCCAGAACGTTTAATTTTTAATTTTAAAAAGCGAAAAAAATCTTTGAAATTACTATATAGTCTTTTACTTCATTATAAATTGTAAGTACCCTCATTTACCAGGACAAATTCACCAGATATTTCTGAGAGAAATTAAATAAGGTCATTTGGAGCGGTCACAGTAAGACTGAGGTTGTAACAATTTTATTGGGGGCAATCACACTTTTTATACCTTTATTAGAAGCAAAATATAATAACAATTGCCAGAATCAATACAGTTGTAGTTGCCAAGATACAAAAATATTTGCAAGCTTTATAGCATAAACAAGATTAATGTCCAAGACCAATTGTCCTGTCAAGCATGCATGATTGCTTGGTTACTAAGGGAACATACAGAGAAACATAAAGCAGTGGGAACACTTCACTGTCTGAGGGAGTACATCAGTCTCTCAGGAACTGGAAGACACATTGTGTGCTCCAGGAGCCATAGATTCTAAGCTGAAAAACCTATGATTCACGCATCTCAAGCAGCTAGGTCAACTCCATGGTACCCTGCAATTAATGCTACTTTGGAAAGGAATCTAATATTTTTTATTTAGTTCATTAGCATATTGCATCATATTAGATATTATATTTTAATAGTTTGTTACCCATCTTCTAAGTTACAATGAGGTTGGTTATGTCAAAAACAATACAATAAGGATACACAGAGATGTTTGTAACACACACGCACACACACACACAGAAACATATAGTTATGTGGCATCAAAAATCCACATAGGAGAAGAATAAAATAATAAATCTCTTCTTTGGAAGCAGAAGTTTTGAGTACATGACAAAAATTAATTTTATCGATCTGACTGGTTAAGTATTTAGAATGACTTAAGTGAAAGATAACTTAAGAAAGAAAAGCCAAAATAAATGAGTAATTAAAACAAACTTTACTAATGATCTGTGAATAAGATTTTCAAAGAAAATAAATATGAGGATTATTAAAAAAAAGGATACACAGAGATGATTCTCTGGGCAAGAACACTCACTTAATGAAAAAAGATAATAAATGTCAGAAATCATGTAGCTCTTCTAGCTGTAAAATATTTAATTCAGTAATATATACATTTTTATTCAGACATAATTGTAGACTAAAATATAAGGGTCAACAATATTAGTAGTAAACACTGACTAAAAGGTTCTATTAGATTCCATTGCTAAATTCTAAATTATTTGACTTTGCAAAATTTGTCTACAAAATACATTTTTGTATAAAAATTGGGCCCAACTTCTTTTGCATAAAATGAGATGTTTACTAATAAAGTAAACTTCTTTGTTCATTAATTTTATATTACAGAAATGTAACTGAGTTCTAATATTAGAAATGTTGTAACTGAAATTTTTTCCTCTGTATACTAGGTTTATTTTGATTATATCATTTGAACAGAAAAAAATGCAGAAAATAAGGAATTAGAGTTTTGGTTATATGCATTAAAAAGATCTTTGCAAGTTCAATATAAACTATAATAAATAATTATATTGAATACAACACATTTTAATAAGAATGTTTGCCAATCTCTCCCTTTAATTGGACCTTATAAGACACATTAATAAAATCTTCATGGTTCGTATTTTTGTTTCAAAATCCTAACTGACAATTTCTCTGTGTGACTTAAATAACAAGAAATATGGAGATACTAAAAGAAGTCATTTATATTTATAATGCACTCAGTATTATTTTCTTTTATAAAAGTTTTTGACTGATCTGGCTTTCTGAAACCTATGCTTTATCTGGAGTTGCCTCTGGTGCTGGGTATTCTGTTATCTGACCTTTATCTCTAATAACAGGGAGAAACTTTCCAGAACAGTGGGAAATAAAGCCACCTTTCACTCAAATAAATATTAGTTTCAAATATGTTTCTTGGTAAAATATGGGACAGCAGTACACTGCCAGAGGTGAGTAGGTGACTGACTTCTTTGCTCCCAAAATGCTTTATTAAGGAGCAGTTTGAGGCTAACAGCATTCCTGGTACATTTACATTACATGTTGGTAATCCCAAGCTTCTTTTATAACAAATATTTCTGTAAATATTATAACAATCATGTCACAGGTACCTTTTCAGTATAACAAGTTTTCAAAGTAATAATTGATGATCTAAATTTAATGATAAAATAATATATTAAGATTATGGTCTAGATACTAACATTCCCATTAACAATTTTAATAAACATATTCACAAGTAATGTAAAGTCTCCAAAATTTCTAAGGAAAAATATATTTATGTCCTAGAAGAAATTCTTTTTGTACAACTACAATTATAATAGATCTTTAACTTAGTAGTTTTCTATTTAAAATTAAATACTACATCTTAAATACTACTACATGTTGTGAACTCAGGTAACAACATAGAAGTAGCAGAAATATTATTAGAATGGGAGGATGGGAAAGCATTCTGGGAAGTGTCTTTTGAGCATGACATGGCTGTTGCTTTCATAATGTCATAGCATATATGGTTACTTACACAAGACCTACACACGTTTATGCTGAAAGTATTCCATCAGACAGCATTGATTTGGAATCAGCAGTTATTAAAATCATAAAAAAGCACACAGAAGACTTGTTGATCTGCTATGTAGTCTATAAAGACAATGGGAAGGGTAAGACGGACGAGTGTGAGTGTGTGTGTATGTGTGTGTGTGTGTGTGTATGTAAAATTGTTAAAAACTAAGCAAAAACTTATTTGATGAAATAAAAAATAATGCTAATATGCATAACATAGCATTTTATTATTTGAAATTAAGTAATAGAGTAAGGTTATAATACAGAAGACTTGAAAACTCCACTTCTACTTTTTCTGTGTTCAGTTAAAGTGATGCTCCAGGAAAGAATGTGCAACAGATGAGGTGTTTTCATCCTGTGCTTGTCTTCCTGCACAAATGGGGTAGGGTTGTACTGTGATCCTTAGATGAACCACTAATGGGCAGCATGCCAGGAGCCTTGCTGCCCAGAGAAAAGTACTGAAATGTATCAGCACCTGCACCATCCATCTGCAGAGCACATTTCATTCTACCCAAGAGCCTTCCTGGAGAAGAACTCTAGAGCTCACATATGCTGGCCTGTCTGACCACTACAGCTTCACTGCTGTATTTTTAGGGCTGTCCACACTAGTACACAAACAATGCTAAGCATTTGTATATGTTCTGCATATTGATTCTGCATCTTTTTTTGTTTTTGAAATAGAAACGTGGCAATAGTTGCTTTAATTCCAAAACTAATTTTGTAGTTAAAAAGAAAAAAAAACTCAGCCTGATAATGTTTCAGTAGAGGAAAAGTTTAAGTACTTTTAAACAAAAAGTTAAGCGTTTGTTCATATTTGATGAAAAATATTGAAAATTCTGTGACAAAATATGGCAGAGATAAATGTTTGGCCCAATAACTCTGAAGCTTCACAGCCTTGTTGCCCACAGGAAATGACCATCTGAGGCTTGCACGAAAGACTGCCATCTTTTAGGAACTTTCTGGTTTGCAAACAACAGGTCATTAACCATTACAAAAGTTTAATCTTTCAAACAGGAGTTTATAACAGTCTGAAGATCTCTTCAAGTTTCAGAGTCCCCTTGAAGATCAGAATCTTCAGATTCTTCCAGACTACAAGATAAATTGTTTTACTCAATTTTGCTTTCTTCATTTAAATTGATTGATTTTTCTACAATCACTCGCTAATGAAACCCGTGGAAAATGTCCAAGTCACTGTATGTATGTATGTATGTATGTATGTATGTATGTATGGTATCTATTTTTTCATTATTATGAAAATTTAAACCACTCATTCTCAAAAGAGCCTGTGTGCCTTACTCTGATCCACATTTACCTTAAGAGGCTTGACAGATGTCAAAATACAAACAGGTTAGTACAATGATAGTTTGTGTTCAGGCTTTACCATGACTCTTGTCTTATTTAATTACCAATGCAGTACATCCTCTTTTAAAGAAAGAAGAAGATATGTTTCCTCAAACATTTTGTAGCCAAGTAAGTTGCGAAGTCTTGGTTCACCTGTAATTGAGTTTATGTTAGAAATAAGCTATTGATAGACAAGAGAGTTTACTTTAAAATCTGTTCTGTTGACAGAAGTGAAAGTAGATCACGTACCTTTGTGTCTTTATGTTGCCTAGTAGATTTTTTTAAAACCAGGCTAAATCTTCAACATATTTGTAACAATTAAATTATTGTAACTTAATTGTGTTTCTGCTTCTTCATTTCTTAGAAAGATTTTGCCATTTGTTTCAATAAAACTTTTCATATTTTTTCATCATAAGACATCTGTTACTTAAAATTGGAATTTATCTACACATTTGCTTTTTACAAATACCATATTCATGATAGTATTAGCTGTCTTACTACCAGTAATATGGCAGTTTTCACAGTGTAAACATGATGTAACATACTATGTATAAACTGCTTTTCTGACAAAGGTATAATATTTTCCTGGAAAAATATCATAAATTTAAGCAGTACTATAACTTTAACAAGTTTGAATAAGTTGTCTGTAATTAGCCTATAAAAACTATAACTCTCTATTCTTTTGGTATTTAATTTTTTCCAAATATTTAATAATGTATAGGCAACCAATGTATCTAAGTATGTGATGAAACAGAATTTATCTCTGTGTTGAATATCTGTTAATAACAAATGGCCTGGGTTACATATATGCCTATTTATTATAGTTTCATTATAAAAGTATTCTAGATGCTATCTCACAATAATTTATTTTGATTATATTGAAGATTTGATGAAAAGACAAGTCTTGTTCTGAATCCAAAGGTCTAAAATAAAAACAATGGTACTAATAATGACAAAGTAAATTCTCACCCACTGTCTTATTTAAGTATTGTATCAAGTAATATCTTTTGTGTATGAAGCAATATTGTAGTCATTTGTAGCCTTGCATGGAAGAGAGTTGACACAATATCTTATAGATGTATTACAGAGATCAGAAGCTAATTAAGATGCATAGAATAAGAATAAGGGTGGAATAGTTACTGCAGAATTCTCAACTCTAAATGGAGCAGCTCCATTTACACCTCCTCCCAAAACTCAGGCATCATTGGGGAAGAGGGAGTAGAAAGGTCAGAATCACAGGTAATGAATAAATGGATAAACATAAGTAAACAGTGTTTTCTGGGAAAAATGGGTAGTTACACTTACATTGCATATAAAAGCATGCACAAGGCCTACTCAAGCTCCAACGAGACACTTTTCTTATGTCAGCATAAGAAAGTGAGGTAGGTACTGAGTTCCATCCCTATGTATGAAGATTTTAGCATTAATTATTAGCTGCCAGGAGAGGAAGAATTTTATTTTTTTAAAGGTGTGGTCCTTGGTAGGTTTAATATGTTCTAGTGGTATCAATACACCTAAGTACATAGGCAGCACTAATGGTACTTTTGAGTTTAAAAACAATTGCCAGTACAATGTTAAACGGTTATGAAATGTAAAGTGGATCTGTGATGCAACAGAGAAGAAAGTAAATATGGCTGGATTATAATGTATGGTATGCTCAAATAATTAATAAAAGGCTTTACATTTGTTACTATGCTGTCTATGTAATCATTTGTTACTATTGCTTGTTTCTTCTAACTTTCTCAGTACCATCTGCTTTGAAGTACACCAATATGCAACAGATGTTTATGGAACCAATATTTATATTCACTTGGCTATAGATGTTATTTATTTTTTCTGTGACCTATAGTCTATTACATTGACTTGTATGTATATTTTTATGATACCATCAAAAGCCAACATAATAAATAATGATGAAAATTGCAAGTATTTAGATTATAAATATGAGTCTTCCTCAGCTATACCATTTTTGGGCATATACCCAAATGATGGCTCACCATACCACAGGGATTTGTGCTTCACTATATTTGTAACCTTATTTGCCATAGCCAGAAGCTGGAAACAACCCATATATCCCACAATAGAAGAATGGATACAGAATTTGTGGTTTATTTATACAATGTAATACTATACTATTCACCTATTAAGAATGAGGACATCATTAAGTTTTGCAGGAAAATTGATAGAACTAGAAAATATTATCCTCAGTGAGGTAACTCAGACACAATAGGACATGCATGATATGTACTTACTAATAAGTGGACATTAGCCAAAATGTACAGACAACCCAGGATACAACCAACAGAACTCAAGAAGGTTAAGCTAAATGGCCAAAGGGAGGATGCCTCAATTCAACTTGGGAGGTAGAAGAGAGCAATCATTAGGGCAGTGTGAGGGAGGGACCTGGTAGGAAAGAGCACAGAGAGAGTAAAAGGGGAACAGGATCAGGTATTGGGTGACAGGAATGAAGTCATGAGGGCCACCAGAAAGGAGGCCACCTCAGGAGGTAGGAAGTGAGGGGACCCTCTAGAATCTAGCAGAGATCTGGGAGGTGAGAGGCTCTCAAGACTCAAAGGGAGGAACCTTAGATGAAATGTCCTATAGTGGGGAGAGGAATTTCCGGTAGAAAGACAGAGTCCACCTCCAGTAGAAAGACAGAGCATCAAGTGGAAGGATGGAGTTGCCATCCCATAGTCAAAAATGCTGAGCCAGAATTTTTCCTATCTAAAAGAATTGTAGGGACAAGAATAGAGAAGACTGTGGGAAAGGAAGTACAGTGACAGACCCAAATTGTGATCCAGCTGAAAGTGAGGCTCAATGTTACAGATGCTATGATGTGTTTACAGACATGAGCCTAGAATGAAGGCTGTCCTCTGAGAGGCCCAACAAGCAGCTGAAAGAATCAGATGCATATGCTTGCACCCAAGCAATGGACAGAAGTTAGGGATCCCTATGGTTGAATTAGGGAAAAGCTGGAAGAACCAGAGATGGGCAACCCCATAGGAAGACCTCTAGTCTCAACTAATCTGAACCCCTGAGATCTCTCAGACACTGAGCCAACAACCAGGCAGCATAAACTAGCTGGTCCAAGGCACCGAACACATACACAGCAGGACACATATATAGCAGAGATATATAGCAGAGGACTGCCTGGACGGGCCTACGTAAGAAAAGATACACCTAACACTGGAAAGACTTGAAGCCCCAAAGAGTGGGAAGGTTTTCTTCCTCTCTCTCTCTCTCTCTCTCTCTCTCTCTCTCTCTCTCACACACACACACACACACACACACACACACACACCACATGCAAATAAAACTGTTCATGTTCATGGATCAGAATTTCTGAAATGCTGAAACTACTAGATACTTATTGTGAAAATGCCTGCAACTCCCAATGAAATCTAAGGATTCAGTGTATTCACCAACAAAAATGTCATAATTTACTTAATGAAGAAAGAAAAATTTAAATTCTGCAAGAAGCATAAAATGTCCTGAATAGCTAAAGCAATCTGAGAAAAGCAAATAAAGCTGGAAGCATCAGAAGATAATATTTATCTTTTTAAATGATGAGATGGAGCTTTTAACAGCTCAGTTGTAAGTACTTGCTTAGAATTTGAAGAATGCTGAGTTTGATCTTATCCAATGAAATAAAAATAAAGAAATATATAAATGTGCAATCAATATTATTTATTTATTTATTTATTTATTTTTAATCAAGTGGCAGGCTAACAGCTCAATTTAAAACTGAAATAGATCTACTTGAAGACTCAACTATAACACTCTGGGCATATACCCAAAAGATGCCCCACGTACCACAGTGACCCATACTCCACTATGTAAATAGTGACTTTATTTGTGATAGCCAGAAGTTGGAAACAACCCAGATGTCCCACAAAGAATGAATACAGAAAATGTGGTTTCTACAATGGAATTACTATTAAACTTAAACCATTCAGTGGAAAAAAGACAGCATTTTCAAAAAATTGTGCTCTTTCAACTGGAGATCAGCATGTAGAAGAATGCAAACTGACCCATTCTTATCTCCCTGTACAAAGCTCAAGACCAAGTGGATCAAGGACCTCCACATAAAATCAGATACACTGAATCTAATAGAAGAGAAATGGGAAAAAGTGATGAAACTGGAAAATATCATTCTGAGTGAGGTAACCAAATCACAAAAGAACACACATGGTATGCACTTACTGTTATGTGGAAATTAGCCCAAAAGCTTGCAATACCCAAGATACAACTCACAGACCACAGGAAGCTCATGAAGAAGGAAGAACAGAATGTGGGTGCTTCAGTCCTTCTTAGAAAGAGTAAGAAAATGCTTACCAGAGCAAATGGGAGACAAAGTGTGGAGCCGAGACTGAAAGATTGACCATCTGGAGACTGTCCCACTTGGGGATCCATCCCATGTCCAGTCACCAAAGGTAGACGCTGTTCTGGATACCAAAAAGTGCATGCTGACAGCAGCCTAATAGAGTTGTCTCCTTAGAGGTCTGCCAGAGCCTGACATACAGAGGAAGATGCTGGCAGCTATCCATTGAACTGATCACAAGTTTCACAATGGAGGAGTTAGAAAGAACACTGAAGAAGCTGAAGGGGTTTGCCGCCCCATGGGGAGAGCCATAATACCAACGAACCAGAGCTCCCAGGGTCTAAACTGCTAGCCTGGGAACACACATTGAGGAACCCATGGCTCCAGCTGTATATGTAGTGAAGGATGGCCTTGTTAGGCTTCAGAGAGAGCGGAGGTACTTGGTCCTGTGAAGACTGGATGCCCCAGTGTGGGGGAATACGAGGGCAGGAAGGTGGGAGTGTGTGGGTGGGAGGGGGCACACCCTCATAGAAGCAGCAGGAGGTGTGATGGGATAGAGGGTTTCCAGTGGTAGTAGAAATGGGGAAAGGGATAACATCTGACATACAAATAAATAAAATATCCAATAAAAAATATAAAGAATGAGGACATCATATTTCCAAGCAAATGTAAGGACCTAGAAAATATCATCCTGAGGGAGGTAACTCAGACCCAATAGAACATGCATGCCTATATAATCACTAATAAGTGGATATTAGCCAAAAAAGTACAGAATACCTAGGGTATAATCTACAGAACTCAAGAAGGTTAACAAGCAGAAGGGCCAAAGTGAGGATGCTTCAATTCTACCTGGGAGGGAGAAGAAAATAATCACAGGAGGCAAAGTGAGGGAGGGATCTGGGTGGAAAGGGCAGGGGGAGGGAAAATGGAGAGAATGACCACATATTTGTGGAGGGAAACCAGAGAGAAGCCCTGATGGCCAGCAGAAATGAATGGAAATATGCAACCTTGGGGTGCAGGACCTGGGGGTGGGGAGCATCTAGAAAATAGAGACTTGGGGGATAAGAGACTCTCAGGACTCAAAGGGGGGAACCTTAGATGAAATGCCTAAAAGTGGGGAGAAGGAATTCCACCTCCCCACAAAGTCCACCTCCACCAGAAAGATTAGACATCAAGTAGAGGGATGGAGTTGCCATCCCAAAGTCAAAAATTCTGACACAGAATTGTTCCTGTCTAAAAAAACTGCAGGGACTAAAAAATTAGAGAAGAGACTGTGGGAAAGGAGGTCCAGTGAGGAGCCTAAATTAGGATCAACCAAAAGGGGAGGTCCCAAGGACTGACACTATTATGGATGCTATGCTGTGCTTACAGACAGGAACCTAGCATGGCTGTCCTCTGAGAAACCCACCATGCAGCTGACTGAGACAGATGTAAATACTTACACCCAAACATTCAAATGAAGTCAGAAAACCCTGTGGTTGAATTAGGAAAAGGCTGGAAGCAGCTTTAGAATTGGGTTACTTCACAGGAAACCAGTAGTCTCAATTAACCTGAAACCCCTGAGATTTCTCAAACACTGAGCCCAGCATACACTAGCTGGCCCGAGGTCCCCAACACATATATAACCAATGTCTGCCAGGGTCTGGTCTCAGTAGGAGAATTAACACTTAACTCTGGGGAGCCTTGAGGCCCCAGGGAGTGGAGAAGCCGTGTGTGTGTGTTTCTGTGTGTGTGTGTGTTGGGGGGCATCCTCTAGGAGATGGGGGGGGAGAAGGAATTGAATGAGGAACTTTGGGAGGGGGAACTTTGATGGGCAACAGCTGAACTGTATAAAAAAGTAATAATAATTATTTAAAAACTTAAAAGAAACATTAGATACAACTTGGTTAGAATACATGTGTTTGTTAAATATGAGTGACAAGGTTAATGTATGTTAATATAAATACTGATAATTAGAATTTGTATACATAAGTAAATAGTTGTATATATGATAGTAAAATACAATGTTTAAATATGAAAATAATTTTTTATGAATTTTGGCTGATCAAACTACTAAGGAACTGCTTGAGAAAAGTCTCACTGGTGAAGATTACTTTCTCATATATACTTCAACACCCCTACAGAAGTCAGGCATTTCTGTAAATGACTGTTAGTCTAGCTTTGGTGCTGGTAGAGGCAAGTAGGTCCCTTGGGCATGGTAGCTTCCAGGAAAGCTTTAGTCTTTCTAATTGGAGTATGGGACTCCCCACAAAAACATATACAAATAAATAATTAGATAAATAAATAGGTAAATAAATAACAGATCTAATCAATTAAATAAAATAGGTAAATAAATAATAGATTTAATCAATTAATCAAAATTTCTGTAGATAAAGCATATTGATTTAGAAAACTGAATTTAATCAGACTTTTCTGTTCATACCCCTCCAAACAACAGAAGTCAGCTTCTTTTTGAGAAATGTCCACATGCCTGCATAAATTCAAAATACCCAATGTAAATAAGAAAATATTAAATGATACAAAAGTATGAAATGATGAGCAGCTTTATTACAAAGCCAAATCATAAAATAGCAAACCATGAATTATATTCTGAACAATAATACAACATAAAACTTTCATTTTTTAGAGTTAATATTTTGGGGCTGAGAACATGGCTCAGCTGGCAGTGTGTTTAGGATGTCCAAAGTCCTGGATTTGATTTCCAGTGACACACAGATTTATCGTGGTTTCTGTAGTGAAAACTTAAGTAAACTATGTGAAAGTTGAAACCATCAGAATAGGTAGGATATATTTTGTTTTCAGGAACAGAGTCAAGTTATGTATATGGTTTGAAATAACATAAAAAAATAAAAGATGCTACATCTCATTCCTTCAGTAGACACAATTGGAGATACACAATCAAATTTTAAATGCTATCAGCCTGAGTCTTATTCAGAGGTCAGTTTCACAGGACATGCAGTGAATGATTTTACTTCCCTTTCTTTATCTTTAACATCCTAAGCTTCACTCCACTCTCCTCACTTTGTCAGTTTCTGAATACAGATAAGATCATTTTTACCTTTACTCTTTAAAGGTAGGCTCTCAAAACCTTATGATTTTTTTCTCATTTGTTTCATTGCATTAAATTTTGCTTAATGTACAAGTACCGTGTGATACCTAAGTATAGAATATGCTGTTTTGAGGAGTGAGGGTATGTTGTCTGTTTAAGGTTTGATTTAGTTGTTTACATCAGTTGTGCTTAATGTTTTCTGAGCTTTTGAAAATGTGTAGTTTGATCTCTGGTGCCAATTTGGAGACGTTGGAAGTCACAATTGCTTCTAGTATTGCTTTTGTCTGATCTCTTCTTGTATTAGTGTTATAGGCAGATCATATCTTATGTAGTTGAAATACAGGCTACAGTTTTGTTCTTGAATTTTACCATAACCATGCATTTCTTAAAAGTTTGATCTTCTGCCTATAGTGTTACATGTGATGGAAGCATTGGGAGTTGGAGCTACAGTAAGGCTATTGGAGGGTATAAGTAAGTAAGGCTATTGGAGGGTATGACTTGAAGATGATATTAGAGTTCCAACAATATCTTCCCTCTATTTTTTGCTCATAAGTTACATTAGTGGAGCACTCTCTATCATGAACTTGTTCTATGCTCTACTATTCAGTCTTACAACCTAAGGCAACAATCCCAAGGGTCTGTTGATTAAATCCTGATACTATAATGCAACATAAAACATTTTTTTTAGGAATCAATATTTTGAATCTGGGAACATAGTTCAGCTGGTAGCCTGCTTGTCTAGAATGCACAGAGCTCTGGTTTTGATTTCCAGTATCACACAAATTTAGAATGATTCCTTCCTTGTTCTCCATGTTCCACTATGGCTGCTTGGCTCTTCCACCAGGACCACATGTCAGGAATGGCATCAACTCAGAGCGATGGACCCTGCCACATTAATCATTACTGAAGAAAATGCTAATAGACTTCTTTAAAAGCAATCTGGTGGAGCCATTTTCTCAGAATGCCTCTCCTCAGAAAATTCTTCCTTGTAGCAGGTTGATATAAAATTAATCAAATAAACCTATTTCAAAAATGTTGAATTTTTCTCAGTCATATTGTCACAACATTATAAGTTTGATTAGTACAGAAGAATTGTGTATTCTAAGGATCAGGGTACTATGGAAGGCAAATGTATATGTACTTGTTTGTTTGTCAATGAATTATTTTGCTTTTAGCATCCATAATTTTCCATTGAAATGCTGCTAATGGCTATTTTTACATCGGTGTGACACAGGCTAAAGTCGTTTATAAATAAAAACCTCAGTCAAGAAAATATACCTATCAGATTGGCCTGGGGGCACTCTGTGGTGCACTTTCCTTTCCTTTTCTTTTCTTCCCTTTCCTTTCCTCTCTGTTTTCCTTTACTTTCTTCTTTTGCTTTCTTCCTTCCTTTCTTTTTTCCTTTTTTCTTTCTTTTAATCTTCTAATTATATCTTTATTACATAAAACTATTTTTAAATATATTTTGATTATATTCTTCCCCTCCCCCACATCTTTCTATATCCTCTCCTCCCTACCCACCCAACTTAAGCTCCTTTCCATAAAACCAATGTGAAATGAAACAATGGACACCTCTAAAACACAAAGAACAGCAACAACAACAAAACTCCTAAAATAAATATAACCAAACACAACCACCAAACTGTAACTAAATAAAAACAGACAACAACATGATGTAGAGTATAATATGTTGCTCAACTACTTCTGAAAATGAGGCCTTCCTTGTACTGATTATTATACCTTGTGTCATTCCACGAGAGAAAATTTACTTTCCCTTTTCAGCTGGTATAAATGACAATTCAGCTGCTAACCCTAGTGGCTAAACTGTCATTCTTTAACTTAATACAATAAGGGAAAATATAATAAGATAAAATTAAAACAAACACAACAAATGTCGCTCTCGTTCCGATCCGCAGAAAGGAGCGACACCACGTGGAGTTCTTCTCAAAGCAGTTTATTCAGCACAGGACCTTAACAATGTCCAAAAAAGCCTGCTAGGCCTCTCCCTGTCTGCCCTTAAATCCCTGTGCCTGCACCACTTAGATCCTGCCACGCAGGCGCTCTCAATTGGTCCAAGATGTTGTTCGTTAGATGGCCTGATAATGCATAGCAGTGAGTCTGCGCAGTATAGACTGTGGGCATGGCTCTTCAGGGGTGTGTAAGGAAGTCAGGTGCTAGTCATAAGACTTGGCAACCGACCCAGGTGCCATCTTGGAATGGTCACCACACCCGCTCCTCACAAACAAAATTGAACAAGACAAATTAAGAGATTGATTTAGGAGAGCTCACCTCACTGCAGACAATGTGACTTCTGTGCTGGTTGTCCTGGGTGCAACAACATAACCTACTGAGCAAGCCATAAGGAACAAGCTGATATGTAACTCTTCTGATTTGCCTATGCATCAGCTCCTACAACCAGGTTTCTACTCTGTTTTGTTCCTGTCTTGACTTTTTTCAGTGATGGACTATGATGTAAAAGATTAAGCCAAATAAACCTCCCAAGTTTCTTTTGACTATGGTATTTTGTCTCAACCAAAGAAGCCATAAAAAAAAAAGACATAAGTTCAAGACTATCAATTTTTATTTTGTTTTCCCCAATCCACCAAGTCTATCAGAATTGTTCTTACCTGGTGTTATGTTTCATCTATAAAATTGTATGTTTTTTCATAGAATTTCATTCTCATGATGAGACCGTTTAGCTGACCTAAACCTCATGCTCTATCCATTCCTTCCATTCACATGTTCTTCATATTTCTTTAAAATAATTTACTAAGTTAATAATTGTTAACATATCTGAGTTTGTTTTTCATTATAATTTGACATCGTCCATCTATCTCCTCCTTTTTAGTTTGTGTAGCATACTTTTCTTGTCAGTAAGGCATGATTTCCAAAGTAAAAGAAACTCCTGCACAGAAGCTTTGAATGACATAGGATTACACAGTGCAAGAGGAAATATTCTATAGTGCAATTATTGCTAGAAGTTTTAAGAGCCTTTGTCTTTGAAACTTACACTTTATAAACCCTTTCCAGTTGTCTTTATACCCAGCAAAGTAAAGCATGGTTGAATAAAGCAGGATTTCCTCTCGGGCTAGTTAGTTACATTTTACTAGAAGCCCAGTAAAGTAGATTTTGGTTAAAACATGTTTCCTAATCATAAGACTTAAGGAAGTAAAACATAGTATGTTTCAAAATGGTCATAATTTTCTATTCTTTTGATTGAAGTAAGGGATTTCTCTTGAATTTATTATCATAACAATCTTCTTAATGTAAAGTTTAGAAAGGTATCGGTCCAGCTTAAACAACTTTCCTACCAAAGATTGTACTTCTCAGACATATTTCTAATGAGCTTCTGGGGAGTCAGAAGTTATTAAGTTTCCTATAGTGCAACTTCTTGCTACTGAAAATTATAACCAAGTATAGTATTGTGCTTTATTCACTTGTTTATTTCTACTGTGCAGTTATATTTTCTTCCATGACCTCACTTTTCTCATATATCTAAATGTTATTAGCTTTTTATTATTTTCAGCATCATATTTATCATTGGGATAGAGTGGGAATTATACCTTACAATACAAAGCCAACCAGAAAATATGTTAGAGCTTGCAGTGAGCAACATAAGTGAATGTACCAAAGCATAACTAAAATATGTAAATCAGCATCCTCATTGATGCCACAAAAATCTCTACTATTGTTTGTTTCCTCAAAGTAAAATTCATGAAATTGTGAGTCTAGGTTTGGGTACTGAATTACTTTACCTGTGTTTAATCACTTACAATTGAAACACAATAAAAATTTTAAATCTAAAACATGAAATTAATGCTGGCTTTTACCTCTGAAAAAATATTCATGTCCATGGAATTAGTCATCATTATCTAATAATTCATGTAGTTTTTCTAATAGAAATATTTTTGAAGTCAGGTGTTGTGTAAATAAATCTTCATTTCTTTGATAATTTCTGAATATTAATGTCAAATATTTCATACATGAGAATATGATAAAAGCCAGATATAATTTGACTGACTTAATAAACACAGTTTTTCATCAGTATGTCTCATTTATATTTTATATTCTAAGGAAATAGGAATGAACAATGCACACCTACTTTAGTATTCTACTCTCCCTGAAAGTAGAAAATTGTGTGTAGTACATAAAAGATAGCATTGTAATTATTTAATGACAATGACAATAATGAATATATACCATATCAGTCAGTAAAAATATGAAACAAGTGGATAGAATAATAAAGAATATGGAGATATGGAATTCAGAGGAGTAGTTTCAAAAGTGTAGACCAGAAGAGAGAACTGACTTGGGAAATATATGCAAAAAGATAATTACAATTTCAATGATTCTGAGGGTACTATGCTAAGAATTACTAAGGAGCATAAATTCAAAAGAGACTATTTCTGATTGAATGGTTATATTACATTAAAAAGTTATATTAAAAAGATAAGACCAACATTATCAACACATTGTTCATTTTAATTTCTATATAAATAATCACGAGGACATAATTTCAGAAGTTTAGAACATATGTCTATAACAATATCTTAGGTATAGATTTATCACTGTGAAGAAACACCATGATCATGAAAATACTTACAAAGGAAAACATTCTTGCTTACATTTTAGAGATTTAGTCCATGATTGTCATGACATAAAACACAGTGACAGGAAGGAAGACATGATGCTGGAGAAGGAGCTCTAAACCTGTATGCAGCAGGAATCAAATGCCACACTGGTTCTGATTTGAAAATTTTAGACATTAAACCCCACAAATAGGGACACACATCTTCCAATAAAGCCACAACCACTCCAACAAGTCTGTATCTCTTAATAGTTCCACTTTCTGTAAGCCTATGGGTCATTTCCATTCAAATTACCACACAGAGTGTCTCATTTTAAGAAGTAATGTAATTCCTATTAATCCTCAAAAGTAAATAGGGGAGTTATGATGTGTTTTCACTCTATTTTATATAAGATGTAAAAAAAAAAGGCTATAAAAATTTACTCCATAAATTTAGTATGTTGGATGTACATCTAAGTTTTTCAATAAAACTAATTATAATATGCTGAAAACTCTAATAAAAATTCATCAGAAATCAGTGTCTGTGCATGGATTTTAATGAAAATAGGTGCTGCTGAAGTTTTACTCTATTTCCATGCAAATGTATTCTAATTCATACTTGTGCTGAGGATATAAAATATTATTCAAGTACATGCAGCAGCAGCAGCAAGCATAGTGTACAGGCGAGAAAGCTCTTAAAATGCAAATGAATTCCAGACCGTGCTTTTTGGGTCTTCCAGAGAAATGGAGAGCTGCAAATTTTGATGCAACTTCATGCTGCAATTTAAGTACTCCATGATAAAGAGGAGATGGAATGAAGTAGATGATTGAAACACTAAAGGGAAGTGATACTATGATATAACATGAAAATTTCTTACTGATAAAGCTAGACTAGCATAAACATTTTTTAACCAAATATGTTACCTCTCTATCAAAAGAAATTCATACTTGGCAGCCAGAAGTCCTACTGAAAACAAAATGATTTACCATTAAATAGTCTCTAGTCTGACAATCTACCAACCTACCAATATATACATAGGTGTGTATATGTCATGAATATCATGATATATTGTCAAGTTCCATTTGTTCCTGTTGACTATACTCAATCTCCTTTGATACACTCTGGAAGAGAATAAAGTCGTTGAAATCAAACTTGTGCTTCATTTTGAATAATATTTCACAAAAAATATTTAGTTTCAAGTGCAATGGAGTTCCATGGCTGTCGTAAAAAATATACCATACATTTTGTAACAAATAGGCACAAATGTAATGTTTTAGAGATAAAAGGTCACAAGTCATTGTCATTGTGAAAATACTCTGGAGGGTAATACTTTTGAGACTGTTAAGGTAGATTTGTTCTAGGTTCTGTTAGTTTCTAGCAATACTTAGCTTTTGGATGGATCATTTCAATCTGTGTTCAAATTACCTATTTCTCGTCTATCTGTTTAATCACCCTCTGCCTGTCTTATAAATACCAAGAAATATATAATTGGCCTATCCATGGAAGGTAAATTGTTAATCAAAAAAGCTTTACTAGTATATATTTTCCTTAAAAAGTAACATTTAGTAGTCTCTAGAATTAGAACTCACCATCATTGAAGTGTTCCACAGCTCAAAGGAAAACAAATTATATATATATATATATATATATATATATATATATAT
>NW_021604641.1:5170065-5173155 GCF_004785775.1 Grammomys surdaster | reverse complement strand
TATATATATATATATATATATATATATATATATATATATATATATGCACATATACATATACATATGCATATACATATGCATATACATATATACTTGTACCAGGGACCTGACCCTGTTTCTAGACTGAATGACATAAGATTGAGATACAGAGAAGGACAGAGGTCAAAGATTAATGATCTCTGGCCTTGTAACTCTCTTTTTCTATTTTGTGCTAATAAGCACTTGTTTCTTTTCTCTTACTATAGCAGGCTAATACATGCTGATTTCTTACTATTCTGTAACTAAATGATGTTGGTTTCTGGTAATAAACTCCTGCTGACAGTAGCAGGACACTAATGATAACAAAAAGCTTAATTGCTAGGGCTCTTTTCTCTCTAACTCAAGGACCTCTGCTGCTCATGTGAGAGGTTTGGAACTCATTAATTCTTTGTGAACCAGAGAGCAAAGTAAAAAAATTATTTTATATATATATATATATATATATATATATATATATATATATATATATATAGAGAGAGAGAGAGAGAGAGAGAGAGAATAGACAACACACACACACATGCACACACATACACACAACCTGTTCTGCTCCAACCACCTGTCTCATCAACTCCACAAGTACTCATGCATACTTATGTATATACACATATATCTACACATGTATTTATGTGTATACATACAGACAAGCAGACATAAACACATATACATTTCGATGATGGGGCTTAGCCCCAAATGCTACACTTTATTTTTTTTCCTCTGGCCTTTCTTATACCTTATACCTTCTTAGACAAAAGTTCTTTAGAAAATTATCTTACACATAAAATGTTTCACAAAAGGGGAATTAGAGAGAATATCAGTAGTAAGTTCAAAGCAGCGTTTCATACTATAAACTCATTTTGATTTCAAAAAAAGTCTCATGTGGCCAAGCTTTATCATAGTGTTTATCTGTTGCAATCTCTTTAGTAATGACGTAGAATGAATGTTTTTCTTTGATCACAAATATGTACCAAGACTATGTCTCACTTTAGTGTAAGTGTAAAATTTCATTGTATTCCTTATTATACAGCCTTTATTTACTACTCTATGAGAAGTTGGCACACTCAATTCTTGATTCTAACTTTATCTTTCTGGCAACACAGCTAAAACAATCTCTTAAAACTTTCTTCCTAAAATTATTTGAATCAAGAATGCAATAAAATTGTTAATTTATCTAAACAGAATTAATTCAGAAAAGTTCATCTTCATGTTGATCTGCAAGAAATTTGCTTATTAGGGTGGACTGATATACAAGAATTATTAGGTTATGTAACAATGACAGGAATGACATATCATTAGTAAGAAGAAATCCCAGATGAAGTCTCTAAGGACCCTGAATCCTAGAGATCACCCATGCAAATAGTGGTTCATCTCTAGAAAACTTACTTACATGCTTTAGTCTTTCCTAGATGGCTTCTGACACACTTGGGGTTCTTCCTTTCATACCCTTGGTTATTTCATTTAGAATACCTCCATATATATAATCTATTACTGTGCAGGTTTGGATGAAAGCATCTAGAAGCCATCTTGTCATACTTCTTTTTATCAGTGGAACAACATAAATTAATTTATCTAGAGTCTATGAAAATCACCTGTAATCATGCATTGATCCCTTTGCTTTAAGCTGGCCTACTGTAGATATATGCAACCTTATTGGGAGCAGCAAATTTTCATATTTGAGGCTATTCTAGATCAGCCAGTCTATCATCCATGTTTCAAATGATAGAAGACAAGGAATCATGTCCAGAGAAGACAAAAGAAGCCTAGATTAGTTGTCATTAACACAAAGGGCTAATGGATGTACTAATGTATTTGCAAACAATGGAGATTAGCACATAAAAACCTGCACAATGAAACATTTAAGGTGTTGAAGAAAGTAGCTCATGAAGATATTAGAAAATGTAAAGTCCTCCACTACTTTGACTCAGAAGAAATAATACCTAAAAATGACCATTCTATAAAAATTAGTCTATAGATTCTAAGTAAGACCAATATTCCAGGACTTTTTGTAGACATTTTAAAAATATTAAAATTTATATAAAGGTGGTATATGAAATATGAAGGCCAGCCAAACACACCTGAACAAAAAGAATATGGTAGGAAGTGTCACTTCAGATTTCTAGTCATCTTACATAGATGTAGTTATAAAAATATTATGGTCCAGCATGAAGACAGACACATAGATTAATAAAATAGAAGAGTGGACTCAGATATAATTCCACACAACTTCAGCTGTCTGACTTTTGACAAAGGCACTAAAAATATACAATGGAAAAGAGGCAGCATCTTCGGCAAATAGTGCTGTGAAACTATTTGAATTAAGTTTAATGAAGGGGTAAATGATGTGTCTTTTTAAAACCAGAAAGCCTGTAGCTATATAGCAATCTTATTATTTTTAGGGCAGTTCAAAATGTCATATCTCCACCCAGGGTCAGAGACATCACTCAAATCCCATTCTTTTTACCAGTAATCAGTTCTTAAATTCTTGTATTTTATAAGCTTCGTAGAATGAGAAAGGGGTCCACCCTAAATGACCTTCCCATTGTCTACTGCTAATAGCTAACTATATCCCTAACAATTTGATACAGACAGTAGACATTGCTGATGTCCAGACAAGGTTGTGAACCCCATTAAATGTAAAATCCCTGTGATATTACTTAGGTAATGCTATTCTAAAATCCTAAAAGAGAATAATCTAAGACAAAATGTGGGAAGACATGGAACATGTCTAAGGATATAAGGGTATTGGAGTGATAAGTGCTTCCATTGTAGGTACAAGGATCTATGTACCTCAATCCGTCCTTTGTAAAGCTGTATTCAGTGAGTCACTAGGCTGTTTCCTTTATGAACTTTGTCTGTTTATTAATCCTCATTCTTTATTTGTCTTTTTTCACCGAATCTGTGGAGATAGAGAATATTGATATTATAATGCCTTCTTCTTTCTCTCCCTCTGTGGCTCTATTCCCCCTTCATTCACCCCTCTTTTTCTATCATTACCCCTATAAATCTAATGCATGATCCTCAAGTTTCCCATGTGTCTGATTTAAATTACTATAT
>NW_021604641.1:5112565-5165065 GCF_004785775.1 Grammomys surdaster | reverse complement strand
AGTGAGAGCAGTTCTTAGCGGTGTTGACAATCTTATTTGGAAATCAGAGTATCATGAGAATTGTAAAGAGACAGCTAGGAGAAATATTCAGGCAGGTAATGGTTGGTCCTTTGAAGCCTTAGTAGGAGAAGGGCAATTTGCTTCTAGTGATAACCAGATGCTATATGACACAGGCTTATTCGTTCAAATTCAAAATGCGGCCATGAAGGCTTGGTGAAAACTCCCTGTAAAGGGAGACCCTGGTGCATCTTTGACCTCAGTAAGACAAGGGCCTGATGAACGATTTTCTGATTTTGTTGATTGATTAATGACAACAGCAGGAAGGACTTTTGGTAATGCAGAGGCAGGTGTAGATTATGTGAAACAGCTTGCATATGAAAATGCAAATCCTGCCTGCCAAGCGGCCATTAGCCCCTATAGGAAAAAGACAGACCTTACTGGGTATATCAGACTCTGTTCTGACATAGGGCCCTCTTACCAACAGGGCTTAGCTATGGCAGCTGCCATGCAAGGACAATCAGTAAGAGATTTTTTGGCAAGCAGAGACAAAAAGGCCTGTTTTAAATATGGCAAGCCTGGACACTTTGCAAAAGATTTCAAGGCAGAAAATGAGTTAACCCAGAGACAGCCTAGAAAACAGCCTGGCCTATGCCCATGTTGCAAATGTGGAAGGCAATGGGCTAGTGAATGTAGGTCCAAGACAGATGTACAAGGAAACACCCTTTCCCATAATCAGGGAAACAGGAACAGGGGCCAGCCCCAGGCCCTGAGCCAATACAAGCCAAAACAGGTTTATGGGGCAGTCAGTATCATACCACCAAACAACAACCCCTTTCAGAACTTAGTTGAGTAACCCCAGGAAGTGCAGGACTAGACCTCAGTTCTGCCACCCACACAATATTAATCCCAGAAATGGGACCTCAGGCCTTACCCTCTGGAGTGTTTGGACCACTCTATCCAAATGTGTTTGGCCTGATAGTGGGAAGAAGCAGTGCTACTATGCAGGGACTACAAATTTTTCCTGGAGGTATAGACAATGATTATCAAGGTGAGATTAAGGTAATGGGCAAGTCAATACAGAATATAGTCACTATTCCTACAAGAAAAAGGATAGCTCAACTATTGTTACTTCCATTGATTCCTACTAATCACAAATATAAGAGTCCTAAGAGAGGGGAATCAAGGCTTTGGTTCCTCTGATGCATACTGGTTACAGCCTATAGTTAAACAAAAACCTGTGATGACAATATTGCTCGATGGGAAGGCATTCCAAGGTTTGGTTGATACAGGAGCTGATGTGACGATTATCAAACAAAGCGATTGGCCTGCCACCTGGCCTCTGACCCCAACTTTAACCAATTTAAGGGGTATTGGCCAAAGTAAAAATCCACAGCAAAGCTCCAAGGTGCTGACATGGAAGGATAAAGAGGGAATACAGGGAATATACAACCCTATGCCATCCTGGGCCTTCCCATTAATCTCTGGGGCAGAGATCTACTATCCCAGTTGGGATTGATTATGTGCAGCCCTAATGAAGTAATCACGGCTCAAATGATAAACTCTAGATTTTCTCCCGGGAAAGGATTAGGAAAAAGTGAAAATGGGATTACTCATCCTATTGAGGTCCATAGTAACTCTGGAAGAAGAGGCTTGAGTTATTATTGATTCAGCTGCAACCCTAGGTCATTGTTCAGATCACGTCACCTGGAAGGAGGACTCACTCATCTGGGTGGATCACTGGTTCCTAACCACCGAAAAATTACAAGCTGTTCAATTGCTAGTGCAGGAGCAATTATAGGTAGACATTTAGAAGAGAGTAACTTTCCCTGGAATACCCCAATATTTGTCATTAGGAAAAAGTCAGGAAAGTGGAGATTGTTGCAAGACTTGAGGGCTGTTAACGCGACCATAATTCTGATGGGAGCCTTACAACCTGGGCTGCCCACACCAGTGGCCATACATTTAGGCTATTATAAAATAGTTATAGATTTAAAAGACTGTTTCTTTACTATCCCTTTGCATCCTAATGATAGAAAGCGCTTTGCTTTTAGTGTTCCCGCTATAAAATTTAGAGAACCTATGAATAGATATCAATGGAAGGTCTTGCCTCAGGGTATGGCTAACAGTCCTACCTTGTGCAAAAAGTTTGTGGCTTCCGCCATGAGGGTGTTAGATCCATGTGGAAGCAAATCTACATAATTCATTTCATGGATGATATTTTAAAATAGCAGGAAAAGATGGAAAACAGGTACTCTAGTGCTTTGATGATCTTAAATCAGCTTTACAGACTGCAGGGTTACAAATAGCACCAGAAAAGGTACAATTACAAGATCCATATACTTATTTAGGATTTCAGATTAATGGTCCACGTATTATTAACAGTAACGCCACCTTGAGGACTGATTCCCTTAAGACACTTAATGATTTTCAAAAAAACTGTTGGGAGACATTAATTGGCTACGACCATATTTGAAACTTACAACAGGAGAGTTGAAACCTTTTTTTGACATTCTCCAAGGAGATCCTGACCCTAAGTCTGGCAGGGCTCTAACAGAGGAGGGTAGAAAAGCCTTACGGAAGGTTGAGAATGCTATTTTATCCCAATTTGTAACTCATATTAATTATTCTAAGCCTTTATATTTTCTTATTTTTAACACTAAACTAACTCCTACTGCAGGTTTTTGGCAAACTGCACCCATATTATGGGTTCATCTTCCCTCATCCCCTAAAAAGATTCTTTATCCATACATGCAGCTGTAGCAGATATGATTATGTTAGGCAGAGATAACAGTCGAAAATATTTTGGAAAAGATCCTGATGTCATAGTACAACCATATACAAAGACATCAGGTTAATTGGCTTATGTAGAGTTCTGAAGTTTGACCTATAGCATGTGCTTCATTTGGTGGTCAACTAGATAACCATTATCTGCCAGACAAATTAGTTCAATTTTGTAATCACCATGCATTTGTTTATCGATCTTGTACTGTGCATGCACCTATAAAGGAAGCATTGCTAGTTTTCACTGATGGGTCCTCAGCAGGAACGGCTGCTTATGCCTTTAAGCAAAGTAATTTCTTTTGCTACATCAGCTGTGTCAGCTCAATTGGTTGAATTACATGCTGTTGTTGCTGCGTTTCAAGCATTTCTAAATCAAACCATTAATATTTACACAGATAGTTCATATATAGCTCAATCCATTCCTCTGCTAGAAACTGCTGCACACATAAAGCACTCCTCAGAAGCAGCCGATTTGTTTTAACAGTGCCAACAATTAATTTTGAGGAGAAAGTGTAAATTCTTTATAGGACACCTGAGAGCCCACACTGGGCTACCAGATCCTCTCGCTGAAGGAAACACCAAGGCAGATCTAGCCACTCACATAGCCGCAGTGACTTTATCAGATCTGCCATCTAACTTAGAACAGGCCATGAAGGCTCATGAGTTACATCACCTTAATTCTAAAACTTTAAAGGTCATGTTTAAAATTACCAGAGAACAAGCTAGACAAATTGTCAAACAATTTCAGTCATGTGTTAGACTTTTACCAATTCCTCATTTAGGTGTGAATCCAAAGGGACTGATACCAAACTCTGGCAAATGGATGTTACCCATTATAATGAATTTGGAAATCAAAAATATATACATGTATGTGTAGATACATACAGTAGTTTCATTTATGCAACATTACAAACTGGAGAAGCAAGCAAACATGTGATCAATCGTATGCTTTCTACAATCACAGTATTGGGTGTGTGAAAACAGATCAAGACTAACAAAGGCCCAGGTTATACAAGCTCCAGTTTCCACCAATTTTGTGAAAAATTGGGAATACTACATAAAACGGGTATTCCATATAATCCACAGGGCCAAGGTATGGTAGAAAGGGCACATCAAACCATTAAATGTCAATTCAAAAAAAATTAAAAATGGGGGATGGTACCCTACTAAGGGATCCCCCAGAAATATCCTTCATCACATGCTCTTTATTTTAAATTTTTTAACTTTGGATTCTGAAGGAAAATCTGCTGCAGATAGATTCTGGCATCCTGATACCAAAAAGAATTTTGCAACAGTCCTCTGGAAGGACCCATTAACTGGAACTGGAATGGGCCAGATCCAGTGCTTATCTGGGGAAGAAGTTCTGTTTGCATATATTCCCAAATGGCAGATGCTGCACACTGGCTGCCAGAGAGACTGATCAAATAGACAACAATAACAAATCCAGGGAAGAGAAACCCCCTGAGAAGCATATTTTTTCTTTACAGGAAACATGAAAATGCTTCACAATTGTCTTCAAAGAGGATCGGATCAACTAGCATACTGGACTTGGGAAGTTCTCAGTGTGGAAAAAGACATCACCACCCACACCTCCAGGGTGGCTCTATTGGACTTTTGGTTCCCTGATTTATGATTTAGTGGGGTACATTGTTTAGACTCAGGAGAAAACCCATTACCACAGTTACTATAATTGTTTTTTGGGTTTAGGATTGACTGGGACAGGAATGGGGATTTTCTTTATTTGTTTTGTTAAGATCAAAGCTATGATCAGGTCTGTACTTCTATAGATTTAGAAAGAATGGAATCTGCTATAATGCATTTGTAAAATTCATTATCCTTCTTAGCTGAAATAGTGCTACAGAATAGAAGAGGCTTATATTTTTTTACTCCTCCAACAAAGGGAGTTATATGCTACCCTAAAAAGAGTGTTGCTTTTACCATAACCATTCAGACATTGCTAAGTCTATTGTCTCTTGGGTTCACACTATTCAACAAACTGATGGCTTTTATACAACAATAGATAGACGCTATTCAAATGAAACCCATACAGGTCCATTATTACAGGCTGGAAGTAGGGGACTCCAAAACCTCTGTCATCAAGACTGACGAGGATTAACCCTTAACTTATGCGCTAAGCCAGATAGTCAATGACAGGTAAGAGAACACTTCAGGACCCTTGCCCCAAACTGGGAGGCCTCACCATCCTAAGATAGGAGCTCAAGCAATGGCTGTTGAGTATCCAGAGAGAGGAAAGGGAGGCTGGGTCCTTTGTTCCAACCTAAGTCAGGCACGGTTTCTGTAAGTTTTCCCTGCCTTCCCTTTTGAAAACAAATTTAAAAAGAGGGACCTGTTGGGAGCTGACTCTGAGCAGAAAGAGGGTATCATCTTTGCAGCCATCTTGAGCCATATACCCTGACAAGAGACTTATTTTCAACAGCCTACAACAGCTAAGTACACTCTGATAATTATCTTGATCCTTTCAATCAAGGCCAGGCAGTGGTGGCACACACCTTTAATCCCAGCACTTGAGAGACTCAAGGTGAGATTCAATGAGAGATTAAAGGTGAGACTCAAGGTGAGACTTGAGGAGAGATATAAAAGGAGAGACTTGAGGAGAAAACAGGGCAGACTCCGTCTCCAGAGCAGACTCAACAGATTCTGTCTCATTTCCAGAGCAAGCTCTGTCTCGTCTCCTGATCAGACTCCCTGTCATGTCTCCATTCTTCCTGTCTCCGTCCCCACTCTCTTTTTTGCTAGACCCTGACCTGTGGACTGGAGCAGCAGAACAGGCCGCTACAAAACACCTCCACTCACATTATCAATTCCCTCAGCAATGAATGTATTTTCTGTATTGTTGTCTATTTTCTTATATCCATGAGATATCAGCTGGTAATAAGCTGATATATGAATCTCTTTTATGAGATAGCTCATCAGAGAATAATTTCCCTCATAATACATAATCATCACTTTGATTTCAAATACTGAAGGGTGGCTGCCTATAATACTTGACTTCTCTTTCTTTCCTGGGTTGTTTTCAGAAAAATTTCATTCACTTTCATGTCATTCAATTTCATAACTCAAACTGTAATTATGTTTTAACATTCTTTTAATTTTTTCTTAATCTATTTGTGTTCTCTGTTAATAATCATGGGTTATTTTAAGACTCTAATTTTTAGACTCAAAATGGATTTTCTTCTCCATATTAAAAAAGGATTGGTTTGAAGGATATCTTCTATTTACCTTGTAGTCTTTCTTTACAGCAACATATTTACTCCTTAGATTCCATGTTTTTTTATCCCAAGAAGCAGAGCCAGGAGACAGCTGAAATTTCTGTTTTCTTTTCCTTGTGACCCACCAGGTTTAAGGCAATCCAGTAATGCAATATCATTCTCAAATTTCCCACATTTCATAGGAATGAAATATGGAAATATGAAAATAGTAATTTCTTTCTAATGAGGGAAAATTATTTCTGGGTATTCAGCTGATTTTCTTATTCACATCTTATCTGTCACAGCAAAGAATACACCTCAAAAGCACAGACATCTAGAATATTTCCCAAAATGTATTACATTTAAGGATTATAATAAATTATCTAGTCCACTGATCATTTTAGAAGACACCTCTGTAACTATGTAACAGATTCATCACAGGTCATTGTACTTCATACTTTATAGAAGAAGATAGCTTATAAAGGGAATGTTTCACTTTAGGACAATGGCACACATCTATAGCAAAATAAGGAAGAAAACTATTGTCATTGGTATATTTATCCTAGTTAGCCCATTCTCAGATAGGTTACCCTCTGATACATATCTTATCACATATATGTGAACTATGTAACCATTTCTCAGAATCTCATCTTTGGTTTTCTTGGTTCATGTTAAAGCACTAGCTGTCTTTTCATGGAAAATGGGAATATATAAAGCACCAATGTCATACCAAACAAATGTTTCTATCTAAGTAAAGCTTCATGAAAAGTGAGTCTCTTCAGGTTACTTACAGAAAAATGAGTGAGATTTTATTTATTTATTTATTTATTTATTTATTTATTGTTGGTTTTTCGAGACAAGGTTTCTCTGTGTAGCCCTGGCTGTCCTGGAACTCACTCTGTAGACCAGGCTGGCCTACAGAAATCCACCTGCATCTGCCTCCCAAGTGCTGGGATCAAGGGCATGCACCACCACTGCCTGGCAAGTGAGAGATAATTTAATGAAGAACAGAAGATATGGGTAGATGTGTCACTGTAATGGGCATGTTGTTTTATGGATGATGTATTAGATAGGTTGTATTAGTGAAATTTTCTACACAATTTTTATGAGACTTCAAGACAGGGTTTCATTCCTTGTGATGGTTTGTTTACAACTTATAAAACCTAGGGTAGAAGTGTGCCCTGCGCAATTATCTCGCCAGCAAGAATGCACACAGACACCAGGGTCCTTCTGCAGCAAAACTTGCGATGTGAAAATTAAGACCCCGGGCCCTGAAAAGTCACCTCTTAAATACACCCTGGAGCGGCGTGTACATTTCTGGTTGGCTGCTTGCTCAGGAGCGCATATACGTCCCGGGATGGCCCGTGACTCAGTGCGCATTTTCCACTAGCACAAAGGCAATTTATCTTTAAGCTTGTGAGAGCACCGGATGCCAGCGCCATCCTATAATGGTGTATACTGTCACTGCTCACTGCGGCTCTCCACATCTCCCCCTTAGTGTTTTAATAAGAATCACAGGCACTGGCCAATGTCCCGTGTCTTAGGCTAGCTGACATGAATCCATAACCAGCACCAGTGAAAAGTGAGTTCCCTGTCTTAGGCAGCGAGGGTTGCGCACCCACACCTGGCATTCTCTGAATGTGCGCCCCAGGTTGTGGCCACTCGCAAGGCCCGTCACGGGGTGGACTCACAGCTAGTGGTGTTCTTCTGGCTTATGGCATCAACCTATTCCCATCGTTGGGACCAATGGCAGCTGGCCCGGAGGCATAGTAGCATCTGTCAGCACAGTCTTCCCAACCCTACCAGGTGCAATGGACACAAGTCCTCTGGGTGCAAGGGCTAAGGGAGACAGAAAGGGATGCAAACACCCATCCCTGTGCAATGGAGCCATCTCCCAGGGGTGCAAGGGCTGTTTGCCTCAATAGTCAGGTACCAGAGCTACACAGACAAGGACCAGCCAGGCCAAGACTCCTCACCGACCCAGTGCAATGGGCTGAACCCTTGGGGTGCATCGGCTGAGGACCTAAACACTGGCTATTTCCTTAACATAGACAACCAGATTTCAGGAGATGAACCTTCTTCTAAGGCCACAAGTTCTTGGGCAATAATGCCCTTATCACGTTTCTGTTGAGCTCTGAGCTTGCAAACCAACCAGAGTATGAACACTAATCCACAACACAGGGCTGTACCAAACAGGCCTACTCCCACCCACTCTTTAAAGAAAGAGAAGATCGAAGAAATACAGGAGGAGAGTCCTTCAGTCAGTGAAAGGTCCACACGCGTTGAGTTAATGGCCGCCACCACTGCTCACAACTTCTCGAGAAGTTCATCAAATCCTTCTGACCATTCTCCTGCTAGGTAACGAGACAATTGTCTGGACAAATTAGCTGCTCGAGTAAAGTTTTCATACTGAACACTAGTAATACAGAGGGCTCCCAGATTTCTTTCACATGCCAATTGTGCCAGTTGAAAGAGAATATCTAACTTTTCTTCTACCAAGTCTAGGCGCTGAATAACAATCATCAATCTGCCTTTCAATTCAGCACTCGTAGAAGTATGGATGTTGACCTGACCGCCTCTGCCACTGTAGTGGATAGCTGATTTAAAGCTGCATCTGTTTGGACTTTTGTTGCCATAGCAATCCCAGCAGCCATAGCTGCAACTGCGCTAATGGAAATCGCCATTACAATAGCCGCAGTTATCCCAAAATCTCTTTTTTGTCTGAATAATGATAGGGTAGAAGGGGTCTTCACGGGAACCGGGACCCAACATGGCACCCTGGCAATCATGGCACGCTCAAATCGACGAGCATCCCAGCATTACGACATGAAGCAGGTATCATTAGTGCAGCTTAAGAATGAGCCATTTGACAGGATAAACAAAAATGGGGGGTAAACACAAATCGGGGTATATGCCACCACAGTCTGATTCACCAAATCCCACATCAACCTTTCAACCATTAAAGTGATATTCACCCTTTGATAGGTTTTTTTCTTTTTCTACTTCAGAAAAATTGGCCAGAAATGAAAAATTAGATTTTCCAACAGTACCTCCCAAAAGGAAACTCAAAATGTTGAGATCAGTACAGCTACCATTAATCCTGCAAAGCAACCACTTGTTAAAAGGGTTCCTATGCATGTCTTGTACAAAAGGTCCCTGTTTCATAACAAACTCCCCTGTTAAGTCATTTAACATGAATGGGGAAAAGGTAAAAGTTCTGGCCGTATCCGCCCAGCAAGCGATGGTGGATTGGCAATCTGTCCAAGGTAGCATAATATTTTAATCCATTCCACTACAAAAGGGGGCCACTCTCGGCTGGCGAGGGTAATCATTATCAGTAAAATTGGTAATAGGAAAGGTACCATTAAACCAAACAGTTTCATACCAAAACTTAGTAGAATACTGAGCCCAAGGGGATTCCTGTGTATAATTTTTAAAGGTGGTTTGAATCATTCCTGGATTATTCATGTTAAATAATCACAAAGCCTGTTTTCCAATTCTAATGCACTCTCCTGAATCGGTTAAATTGATTTGAAAACAAAGGGAACCCTTTTCTGGCAAGGAATGATTTTCTCCTAAGTGTTCAACAAAACCCAAAGTTTTATTGGATGTAAAAATCTTTGGAAAAACTGTCGAATCGTGTCTGACAGGCATATACTAGGAACACAAATCTGGAGGATCCAAATTAGGACTGGAAACGTCTGCAGATGAATCCTTCAGGGGGTCATCTTCAGTTGCCACGAGCCTTCGCGTCAGTCGCTGTGGTAGCCAAAATGGATTGTCTTCTTCCTACAGAAAAACACAAACAGCTCCCCTGGATCTTATTAAAATAGGATCCGGGTCTTTCCATTGGCCAGTCAAGACATCCTTCCACTTGACCATTTCCTTTGGCCTATCAGGCTCTAAGCAATGACGGTCAGCAGTCGAATGGCCCTGACTGTCCAAATTTTAAAAATTAAGAGTAAAGAGTGCTATAGAAACGGTTACTCGTAGTACTAAGGGTAGACCCTCCTCGACTCCCCCTTTTTGTTTTATTTTAATAAGATTTTAGAGTGCGATGAGCCCGTTCTATGATGCCTTGTACTTGAGGATTGTATGGAAGACCCGTCAGGTGGGTCACCTCCATTTGGCAACAAAATTGTCCAAACTTTTGAGATGTATACGCTGGTCCATTATCCGTCTTGAGAATTTTAGGCTTTCCCCAGGCACTCCAAGCCTCAAGGCAATGTTGGATAACATGTGCTGCCTTTTCTCCCGATAAAGGGGAGGCAAAAATGATTCCAGAACAGGTGTCAATAGAAACATGTAAATACTGAAGTCTCCCAAAGGATGGAATATGGGTAGCATCCTTTGCCAAATCTGCAATGGTCGAATTCCTCGTGGATTAATTCCCACATGAGGCACGGGTAAAAATTGACAGCAATTCTGACATTGAGTAACTATATCTCTAGCTTCTTTTCTAGTTATATCAAATCGACGATGTAATGTCTCTGCTGTCACATGAAATTTTTTATGAAAATCTTTGGCCGAATCCAATTTTGAGGATAGGGCGATATCAACCAACTTTGTGGCTCGATCCGCCAGGAGATTTCCATGAGACATTGGACCTGGTAGACCTGAGTGAGCCCTAATATGTGTAATAAAAACAGGATATCTCCTATTAACCAAGGTAGATTGAATCTTTTGAAAAACTTCTGCAAGCCTGCTAGAGTGCCTAATTAATCCAGCAACTTCCAAGACTTTAACTGCATTTACCACATAAAGGGAATCAGATACAATATTTAAGGGGCCTGGAAAGGTTTCTAAGACTTCCAGTACCACCAAGCATTCCACAATTTGAGGTGAAGTTTCATTATATTGTTTAGATGTAACTCTATCATCAACCACATAGGCGCCTACTCCTGTTTTTGACCCATCCGTATATACCACTACCCCATCTGGGAGTGGTTCTTGAGATAAAATACGTGGGAAAAGAACAGCCTGACTCCAGGCAAATTGTAAAATAGGATGTTTAAGATAATGATTATCTATTTGGCCATTAAAGGAGGTGACTAACACCGCCCAAACATCGGAGGTAGCAGTTAATATTTGAACCTGATGTGCAGTGTAAGGTACTATCAAAACCTTAGGCTCTCTTCCAAAATGAGTAATAGCTGCTTTTAATCCTCGAAGGGCAAGCTGAGCAATTGCATCTGGATACCATTCAATAACCCTTGCAGGGGATGCATTGGGATGGATCCATAATAAGGGCCCATCCTGCCATAACACAGCAGTTGGTAAATGTCTGGTTTTAAAGACACACAAATTAAAAGTTTTGGTCTCATCGATGCGTTTCAGCTGGGCCTCCTGTAAAGCATCCTCTACCATTCGCAGGGCATGGCTTGCAGCTGGTGTTAGTGCTCTTGGTGAGGAAATGTGAGAATCTCCTTCCAAAATGTCAAACAAAGGTTTCAATTCAGCAGAGGGAATTTTCAAAAATGGTCTTAACCAATTTATATCACCTAATAATTTTTGAAAATCATTTAAGGTATGTAAATGATCTCTGCGAATTTCTAATTTTTGAGGAACTATTTTCTCAGGGTAAATAATTGTCCCGAAAAAGGAACCAATTTCTGAAAGTTGAACCTTCTCTGTGGCAATATGCAGACCCCACTGTCCTAATGTAGCAATTAATAAAGTGTACGAGTTCTGCAAAATGGTCAACTCTTTATGGCAGATAAGAATATCATCCATAAAATGAATCAAAAGCAGGGAAGGAAATTGTTTCCTAACAGGTTCAAGGGCCATTTGTACATACAGTTGACACATAATAGGACTATTGGCCATGCCTTGAGGCAAAACTTTCCAATGATATCTCTTATCAGGTTCAAGGTGATTAATAGCAGGTAATGTAAATGCAAATCTCTGTATATCTTGTGGGTGTAGGGGAATGGAGAAGAAGCAGTCTTTAATATCTATAATCATTATCCTCCATTGTCTGGGTAAGGCAGAAAACAAGGGTAAACCTCTTTGCACTGAACCAAACAATCGCATCTGCACATTAATGGCTCTTAAATCATGGAGAAGTCTCCATTTTCCTGATTTCTTTTTTATGACAAAAATAGGCGTATTCCAAGGGGAAGTAGAAGGTTCTAAATGGCCATTTTTAACTTGCTCTTCAATTAATTTGGTAGCGGCCTCCAATTTTTCAGAGGATAAAGGCCACTGAGGAACCCACTCGGCCTCCTCCATAAGCCAGGGTATGGGCATAGACCCCTCAATGGCAACTAGGTAAAACCCAGACCTTGTCATCCTGTATTACTTTCTTGCGAGATTGGGTTTAATCTTCCTTGTTCTTTTCTGCCAAGGCCTTTTCCTTCCTTATATCCCATCCTTTTCATAATTTCTATGGCTTGTTGTGAACACTCATTAGTCAATGTCAGTCCCAAGTCTTGCAAAATGTCTCTTCCCCAGAGGTTAACAGGGAGAGGAAGTACATAAGGTATAAAGTTTCCTGTCTGACCCTCTGGTGTCTGCCAAGTCAAGGAGCATGAACTGACTGCAGGGCTGGCCTCATACCCCAACCTTTGTGAGGAGTGGGATGATTGTGTAACAGGCCACGCCTTAGGCCATCAATTGGAGGAAATAATACTTTTATCAGCTCCTGTGTCTAAAATTCCTACAAAATTCTTCCCCTCTATCATTAATTGTAAAGTGGGTCTAGTTTTAAGATCGACTACCAGGTGAGCGAAATCAGTTCCTGAAGAACCAAGCCCATTGGTGCCTCTAGGCACCCCGGTTGATGGGAAACAATCATGCAAACTTGGGAAAATAACCAATTGAGCAATCCTATCCCCAGGGGAAATAGAAAATATGCCTTGTGGACAAGAACAGAGAACTTTAAGTTCCCCTGTATAATCTTGGTCTATCACTCCAGGGTGAACCACAAGCCCTTTCAATGTTAGGGAGGAACGACCTAGAATAAGGCCGACACTTCCCTCAGGCAGGGGACCTTTAAAATCAACTGAGAGGAATGGCGAATACTGTCACTGCTTACCGCGGCTCTCCACATAGAAGTGTCATGATTCTTGTAAGAATTGTGAGTTTCTTGAGTCTTATAGGGTTTTTGAAATTGGAAAAATTTGTTAAATAATAACCTTTACCAAAACTACATTATATATATATATATATATATATATATATATTCCTCCCATATAGTTTATGAGTTATATATATTTTATATATTAGTGTGTAAATAGGTTATGTATTAGAATAGTAAATGAATTAACTTCCCACCTCTACTCTGTAGACAATGTGTGATATCATACTCATTCGGGATTTTGTGTGAATATATTGAAGCTTAGAACAAAGATAAAGTAATACTGTTCACATTTTTTTACATATTTAGAAGATAATCCAAATTCTTTTCTTATTCTTCAGTAACAGAGTACAAGTCAAACTTAAACTAGTGTGTCTGCATTATTATATTCAGAAATATTTGAAGAAGTGACTAACATATTTTCTGGGTGTATCATTGAGGCTCTATCTAGAAAAGATCAGAATGTCAGTTATTGCATTCGGTGGAAAGACTCACCTGGAATTTGGATGATATTATTCAATAGGTTGATGTCTTAGATTGAACAAAAGAAGGAGGTATTTGGTAAACTCTCTAAAACTTTAGCTTTGCTTTTGACCATAGAATTGACAATTCAGATTTTTCAGGTATTGAAAATAGGCATGAGCCAACAACTTTCCGTGGACTTTCAGAGATTCTAAAAAAGAAAGAAATCTTATCTTTGTTCTATCTTTTTATGAGGCTTACTGCTTTTTGAACTTGTTAAAGAGCTGAACAATGTCTCATTTCACTGAATTTTAAGCCTATAACCAGCCATTGTATGACTATTGAAGTAACAGTTAAATAAATTAATAAATCTAAGAAATCTTCCACAAATCAGAAAATCTATGAAATATAGTGTGTATAAGTTTTGTGTTTATATATTTTGGTGGTATATTATATATATTTCATATATATCTATATATGTACATTAATAATTATTCTGGACAACCATGATTAGTCATTCACATTTAAGATTTGTCGTTATTGTTGCTGCTCTTGTTGTTTTCTTTTGGTTTTAATGATTCAAGGTCTCATTATGTATTTAGAGAAGGTCTTGCACTTGTAACTTATATTTATACTACTTGAGAGATAGACCCATAGGAATGTACCGTTATTCTCAACCTGTTTTAACTATTTCAAGCAAAGCACCTTCATCAACAGCAGCAGCATCGCCACCAATAAAAGGTATCATTGTACACCAAATCTGTATTGCATCATGAGGATTGCTAGAAACAATTGCTGATAGTTACAGTTCAGTCACTCTGTATTCATAGCTTTACCCAGAAATTGGTGGTTGTTGCCCAGTCAACATATACTGACCTCTTAGCTGAGATAGACTAAGTATTCTACAATAGACTGATGTTATAAATTTAAGACTACACTTTTTTCATTGGATATTTTATTTATTTACATTTCAATGTTTTCCCTTTCCCAGTTTCTCTTCTGCAAACCACCTATCCCATCCCTCCTTACCCTGCTTCTAGGAGGGTGCTCCCCCAACCTCCTACCCACTTTTGCCTCACCACTCTAACATTCTTCTACATTGGGTCATCAAGCCTTCGCAGGACCAAAAGCCTCCCCTCCCATTGATGTCAAATAAGGCCCCTTCAGCTCCATCATTCCTTCCCCTAACTTCTCCATTGGGGTCCCTGTGCTCAGTTCAATGGTTGGCTATGAGCATCTGCATGTGTATTAGGCTCTGGAAGAGCCTCTCAGGAGACAGCTGTATCAGGCTCCTGTCAGCAAGCACTTCTTGGCTTCAGCAATAGTGTCTGGGTTTGGTATCTGCATGTGTGATGGATTCCCAGGTAGGGTAGACTCTGGATGGCCTTTCTTTCCTTCAGTCTCTGCTACACTCTTTGTCCCTGTATTTCCTTTAGACAGGAGCTTCCCTAGCATCTGGGGATTTCTGTTTCTGTTTCTACCTCCAGTTCCACATCCCCCATTGCTGCACACCTCTGTTCAATTTCCTTATCATATACAGAAGATTAAGCCTGCATTTAAAAATATTTGGGATCTTCTGGTTGTATTATTATTTGTTTACCACAACATTCTTTCTTCTACCATGAGAACCAACCAAGGATTCTGTATTGGAGAATAAATGAACACATGGATTGATCAAAGTCTTTCAAACACTAGACAAACTTCTCAGCTAACCATCAGCTATGTCCATGGATATGGAGAGCTCTTTCTCAAAACCAGTTTAATAGCTTCCATGAGGCCAAGCAAAATTTAAAAATTTAAGAATTATGACTATGTAAATAATTATTTTTATGGGTAAACTTTGAAGAATATATTAGTAAGGGAAATTATTGATGGGAAAGAAAGACAGAGAACTCAATTACTTTTTTGTTAGCAAACAATGAAACATCTATTTTAAGATATAATTATAATTTCAAAACTTTAATGGATTATAATAATTTTAACTTTATTGTAATTTATTGTAGTTCACTGTGTCATAAGAAGGGATACAAATTGGTGTGGGGCACAGCAATATGTGTATGTGTTTATGTGTGTTTGTAGTAGGGTGGATGTAGATGTATTAAACATAAATAACTTTTACCTTTCCAGGGATTTCATATGTTTTTTTTTATGTACGTTATTTTCCAGAAGGAATATTTTAAACAAAGGAGCTACTTTTGAATGTTAATTATATAAACCATAAGTAATGCTATCTGTATTGTAAACAATATCTTCCATACTTTTATGGCCTAAATTCAAATGATATACAACTATGTAATAAATGAGCATTGATTTATAGTCTGTAAAACCTCTAGTTTTATTCTTGCTTTATATTTTTAATTTTATTTTTCAATAATTTTTACTTTGATCATGCATCACTACATGAATGAGTACAGTTCATATAAGTCTAGTTTACAGTAAACACTTCTATCCTTGATAAGAAGCAATTTTAAAATGTTACTTACAGTTATTGAGTGTATTAGTCAGAGTTCTCTAGAGTCACAGAACTTCTGGAATGTCTCTTTTTATTGAAGGAATTTATTGTCATGACTTACAGTCTGTAGTCCAACTAACCCAACAATAGGCAACTTTAGATGGGAAGATCAAGAATCTAGTAGTTGCTCAGTCCCATGAGGCTAGTTTTTTCAGCTAGTCTTCTGTATAAGCAAGAATCTTGAAGAAGTAGGTTCCAACAGATTTGCTGGAAAGTAAGTACAAGCAGTTGAAAAAGAGTGAATCTTCCTTCTTCCAATGTCCTTGAGTAGGCCTCCAGGAAAAGGTGTGGCCCAGATTAAAGATGTGTTCCACCATGCCTAGATCTGGGACTTGCTTTGTGCTAGGCTGATCTTGAACTTAGAGACCTCCTTGTTTCAATCTCTGAGGAATAAAGGTGTGCATGCCTTACCTAAGTGTTTCATGGCTTCTATGACTCAAGAACTCTCAGTTAAGATCCAGGTCAGAAACTTGTGTCTTTTAGCCTCAAGATCTGGATCACAGGTGTGCCCTCCAATTATGTATTGTAGTTCATTCCAGATATAGTTAAGTTAACAACCAGGAATAGTTCTACATTAAATTTTTATTTAATAAAAATGTAGTGAAGGTACTGTTAATGTCTTTTCAACTTCTCTTCTATTGAATTAAAGTACTGCTCCAAAAGAAGGTATGGGTTTTCATACCTAACACTGCAATCCTGGACAAAATCAATGGCTGAGGACATCATGAGCCATAGGAATGAATTTGATATAGTTGCCTAGTTAAATTCACATGGAGCCAAGGTGTTTTGTTAATAGTTGTCTATACTCATAGACCAATGTGATCCCAAGCCTTGATAGATGAAATTTATCTTTTCATAGAATGGTAGTGAACACAGTGGCTCAAGAATCCTCATAAGAAAAAGGTGAAAATTTTTTAGGATATGGATGATAAAATGAAGAGCTATGAAATGTTAGTTTCTGGACATTTGAGATCCAGTCAGTCATGACCTCACAACATTGACTGGGACCACAAATAGTATAACATGGATCTTTGAGAGATACAGTGGTTCATATCCCTCCATTATGAAGAATTTATTACTGAAGGGTTTGTGGGAAGAAGTCACTGTGTATCTACAGAGGTGACCATCAGCTCCAAATGGATAATTCCAAACCCAAAATCATGCAAATATTATTGTATAAATTCAGTCATTATTATATCAAAACAAACAAAACAATATTAAATTAACATGCACACAGACAAGCATGCAGATACACACACACACACACACACACACAGATACACACACACATACACACACAAAATACTGAAAGTGGACATAAATGTTTGAAAGGGAACTAGGGGTAGTTAATAGATGTGTACAGAAGACTAAAGAGGTTAGAGGCTTACAGTGATCAGAATACATGAGAAATTCATTTCAAATTCACAGAACTCACATTAAAATATAGTGAACTGGTACATACCTATAATTTTAACTATAGGAAGATCTAGATATAATTTTTGAGCTCACTTGCCAGCCATCAACCAAATTCTGACAGCTCTCTGTCTAGTAGAAACCCTATCTTAAAATAGTAAGCTGAAGCGATATTGAAGAATAAATTTAAAACAGATTCTTGGCCTCTACTTGTACCTACATGAATGTATGCATACACATGAATTAGGTATACACACTATACACACATGGGTTCAATATGCACATGTTCATGTACACCAGTATAAAACAGACACACACACACACACACACACACACACACACACACACACACACAGTTGAATTACTAAAACTTCCACTCCCATCAAGTAAAATCAGTAAGATAATAATTAATTATACATAAGATGCTCTTTTAAAAGTAATTGGGCCTAGTTGGACATATGATTCAGTGATAGAGTATTGATAATGTACCAGGTCCTTGGTTCAATGCCCAACACTGTGAAAGAAAGATGAGTAAGAAATAGATAAATAAAGATTAAAAAGTTAATGTGTAGGTGTGTGTGAGAGAAATAGAGACAGAGAGAGAAAAAGAGAGACAAAGAGAGAGGGGGGAAGGAAGGAGGTAGAGAGAGGGAGAAGGGAGGGAAGGAAGAAGGGAGGGAGGGGGAGAGAGAGAAGAAAGAAACAGACAGAATCTTTTTACCATGTTTCCACAGTTTCAGTCAATAACACCATTCACTGAGACATTCACTCAATAACCACCAGACTCATAAATCTCATTTATTCAGTCTGCAGAATAGCAATAATACTAAACAATTAGAGATTTGGTGTCATGTTTAATCTGTTGGGAATATAGTTAATTTTCCTTTAAAATATATGTATAACTGTCTGGTTACCTTCTCAAATATTCTCTGATTATGTAAGCCTCTGTCATTCCTTTCTACAATGTTAATGGAGTCAGGTTATATATTTCTCCTACATATTCAATTGGCATCCAATATGTTATTGATATCACAGTGGTAAAAATTATATCTTCAGCCTGTATAAGACATTTTTTCTGGTTCATTTTGCTTATTTTGTGCAGTAGACACTAGAGGTTAATATATCATAATCTTGTACAATTATAAATAACAATAAAAACCTATACTGTCCATTAAAAGCTCTATGATGACTCTATAAATGATAAGCTAAAATAAATTATTTTATATCAATATTTATGATTAGAGCTTTGAATCTAAATGCAATTGAGTGCTTCCTAAATATCTGATGCCATATCAATACGACTTGCTGTTTCACACATTGACGCTGGAATATCAATGATAAATTCACGTACCCAATTTATATGTTTTATGGTGTGTCTTCACAATACTCTATTCACAAGAATGTGTCATGTGAGGCAATGGAACCCTTTTGGTTTGTAAAAAACAATTTGAATATATACTTACTTAAATTGCAACTAATATACATAATAACTGATAAATATATTTTACATGTGGGAAACTATTTGAACCATCAAATTCTCAGAGTGGTAGTATCTTTGAAGCTCATACAAATTCCAAAACCAATCAATATTTTACATATATGCCATTGAAGTGGATAAGAAAAAGTTAGATAAAGGCTTGGATTTTATGTTATTTTCAAATTAAAATTTTTTCACACTTTTAGTTTATCTATCTGTTATCTATCTATCTATCTATCTATCTATCATTTATTGTTTTTTTTTAAAAAAATCTAACTATTAAATCAAGTCTTTTACTTATGCTAGGCTATGTAATATCATTCCCAGCCTTATTTTTAAAATTTTAATGTAATTTTTTTATTGATTCTTTTGGAATTTCACACCATGCTCCCCAATCACAATCATTTCCACGTCCTTATGGATCTGCTCACAACCCTTGTAACCTCAGTCCCAAGAAAAAATGAAAATAAATATTAATAAAGGAATAATAATTAAACTCACTAGAGCATGGTCAAACTCTCATTGATCTGCTGTTTAAATAGAACATAATTGTTCCCTTCCTGCTTCTTTTTACATTTTTAATTTTGGTGAAGATGTTTTTATTAAGTTGCCCAGGCTAGCTTTGATCTCATTCTGCAACTTAGGTAGATTGGTAGATGTAGCCCTCCTACTTCAGCTTTCACATATTTATTCTAACATCTTCATAAATACATGAGATTGGCAGGGTGTAGCAGAGCTATGCAAAGAATGTATTCTTGACTGTTATCTAAGAAAGCTATTGGTTTTTATATTTTTAAGATAGAAATGACTTATGGGACACGTTTACAGTCGTTTTTTTTCACACCTTTTTTGAGATACACTCTTTTCAGCTTGAAAGTGATACTATGTAACAAGGGCAGTGACATGCCTGAATTAGCCCTGTGGTGACAGTTCTCTGATCATTTGACAAAACTTGGCCCAGGGAGTTACAATTTAACAAGTGAAGTAGTAAATATAGAAGATTCCTTTGAAATACAAAATCCCTGTAGAGCAGAATTTGTAAGAAATCTGAAGGAAATTTACATTTCAACACATTGTTCATTTCTATTTTTCGCTGTAGACTCACACAGAACAATTGCCCATTTGAGAGTACTTTGCTGTAGTAAGAGTCAGTGGCAAAATTCCTGCTGCTAAGCCACCTTACTAGAGAATGTTGAAAGGACAGTTGTATAGACCAAAGTCACTTTGTTAAATAACACTCTCTAAAATTTGATGCTGGGTGGAAAAATAGAAGCTTTAAGTTTAGTAAATCACAGGTCAGCACCTTCTTGGATTTCATTTTCTATTTATATAGTTCAGAGGGCCATTTGAAAACAGCCTTTATTCTTTCTTAACATAAAACACAAATAAAATATTCTTGTATAAACCTATTAGAAGTTATAAGATAAAGGAAAGAATTGCATATATACAAATAATACGAATGCTTTAAAATGTGTACATCAAAGTCAAAAATAGATGACATCATTTAAGGGGTGGAATATCTCTTTTCCAAAAGTAAATATTTTATATCATGTTCAGGTATGCAATGTAGATACAATCCACCCCTTATCACAATTTGTATTCTTTCTTACTCTTCCCCTATATTACTCCCACCTCCTTTACCTTCCAACCTCATGATGTTCTCTCCCTCTCCCTCTCTCCCTCTCTCCCTCTCTCTCTCTCTCTCTCTCTCTCTCTCTCTTTCCCCCCCCCCTCTCTGTTAGTAATACCCTGTAAGCCAACTTAATGTGCCTGTATGTTCATGGGTTTGGAGACATCTACTAGAGTACTATGGTAACCTGTAAGGGACCTGTATCCCTGAAGAACTGTGATGATACTTTCTCTCCTAGTAGCCATCAGTGGCCAGTAACCCCTAAGTAGAAGCTGACTTCATTATTATATCTGTTCAGATATTCTAGGAATTTGGCCGGCTTGAACTTATACAAGTCATGGGAATTATTTATGGATGTGAAGTGTCTTTCAATATTTAAAAAAAATCATTTCCTCGTAAAAATACTTTTGCATTTTGTTACATGTGTTCTTTGCACAAAAAATGTATAAATTTATTTAAACACACAATTGCTATTTTCTCTCAAACTGAGTAATAGAAGTTTGATATTTCTCTCAGTATGAGTAACTTTCAACTTATATTCTTTACTACCTTAAATTCTCAAATTACATGCCTATATAACATGTTATTTGCGTTAGAGAAATTACCTGTTTTAAAAGATCAAGAAAATGTTTCTAAGTGCTCTATATAAATCTTCCCATTTATAAATTATAGCTTAAAGAATAACGAAGGTATCTAGCCTATTTTTTTCATATCCACATAAATGCTTTATAATTCTTTAGTTACTTTTCAGTTATTATTTGAACCTTCTAATGAATGTGAAATTAACTGGACAGTGTCTTATTACATTATAAAAAGTTACTACTTCCCTTTCAAAGTCTTTCTGATTGAGCTGAGGATGTGTAGCTCTACATATCACATCTCTTAAACTTCATTATAAATGTCTATGTGACTAATACATATAGGATGAAAGTGTTTGCCTATAGAAGGAATCATGCATTGTTTTTCGCCAGTGAGTTTATTCATAAATATGTAAATCCTGAAACTAACCTAAATGCTCACAAACAAGGTGAAATCATTTGTCCATTACAATTTAATTTGTGTTCTACCAGAGCACATGAAAATTCACATATATAGACAGTAAACCTTATTGACATTCCAGCATAATTTTCATAAAAGGGAGAAAGACCTCATCATTCAATATAGGGGGATACATTAGAATGAATACTCTTTGACTACATTTTCATTTTACTTGTAAATTCTTTTAAATTGCATTGAGTTAAAAAGAAAAGGAAATCAATTTGTAAAATGTAGTAGTAAAAAGAAATAAAGTTCAATAGAGATACATAGAAAGTTAGAAAAGAAAGTTGCTGCCTTTTTTTTGTAGTTATCTAGTCATTTACTGAGTGATTTGATCAAAGGTACAGAACTTTGGCTTATGTATTAATTATGTCTGTTTAGAAGATATTTTCCTTAACAAAGTACAAATGTAATCTCCCTGAATTGATGTATTTACATATAAGGTTATTGAAATAATTTGAGATTGTCTTTATAGTTTTTGTTTGTTTGTTTTTTGAGGATTAAACAAGACAAGTGACAAGCCTTCAACTGACGAGCATGTTCTCTGTAGCTCTTTCTTAAGAATCTTTAAATGGTAGATAATACTGGCTATTTTCATATTCTTCTTCCCAGATAATTTAATGCCTCCAGTGCTTTCCATCAAAACACATTTAGTTGTGTATTAAGTGGTTGAAAGAGTATGTAAGAGGTTTAATAGAAGATTTTTGCTTTAATGATTTTTAGTAATATTTTATTTATTTATTTTAATATATATCTATAAAATTAAGTCATTGAGAATTTCTAATTGATTTATTTTCTTTCTTTCTTTCTTCCTTCCTTCCTTCCTTCCTTCCTTCCTTTCTTTCTTTCTTTCTTTTTTTTTCCCTTCAGATTTTATTCCACTCCTGGTCCACCCTTCACATCCAATATATCCTCCCCATCTCCCTGTCTCAACGAGGATACTCCCCCACCCCCACTGTTTTGATTATTTTATCCATCTCCCACAGTCCTTTCTCTAGTAATGCCCCCTTTACTATCCACTGAAGTTTGCCATTTTTATCACTTTGGCTGAACCCTTCATGACCAATTTTGTGCTGCCCCAATATTCTTGGATATGTGATCTTCTGCTGGAGTCTGAACAACTTACCAGAGAGAACTGTTTTTCTTTCCTCCAGAAGCTAACAATTGTCAATATTCTTGTGACCTACAGAGGTACTATGTGCCTAACTCCACTGTGCTTGCTGGATTTTGTTCTGGCTTGCCCCTGCACAGGTTTTCTGCATGCTGTCACAAGCACTGTGAGTTCATGTATGCCAGTCCCCTGCTGTGCCAGTCCAGAAGATCATGTCCCTTCATCTTTGTACTCTATCTCAGGATCTTACACTCTTTCTGTTTTTTAATTCTACAATGATCTCTGAGGCTTTGGAAGGAGATTGTGGTATATGTTTCCTTTAAGGCCAAGCATTCTTCAGGCTCTTATTCTCTATACCTTCAAAAGTTGTGTGCTACTGTTTTAGTCTCAATATATTTCAATCAGAAGTTTCTTAGATGAGATATGAGAGATTCATTGATCTATGGGTATAATGATCCCACCAGGAGTCAGATTAATACTAAACATTAAGCACTATCATCATAGGTTCTTCTTTAGGGCTTATAAACTAGTCATAGGTTCTTAGTCTAAAGATGGTGACAGGTACAGATTTCATCCTGTAGAAATTCAATCAGAAATTGATTAGTTACTTCTATGTGATTTATGACAATATTGCAAAAATGTGCATGTCTTTTCAAGCCAGACATTTTGTTATGACTGATGATTACTTTTACCTCAAATAATGTGCATAGAAACTTACAGTAGCTTGAAAGTAAGTCAGTACAGATGCTTCCAGATATGCACTGATTTTATTTTGCAATGTCCTATACTTGAACATGCCATGTATTCAGCAATAAGATCTTACTGTCAAATTCTGGAGGATACTCAATAACACTGGCAATAGCCTTTAAGGTTTGAGTTAGGTATCTATGGTACTTCATTGACCAACAACTCCAAAAGAAGTAATACCACTACTGTATGTCAGAAACTAACAAATAATAACCATTAAGGATTTGAAACAATAAGGTATATTTAATGTTTAAGAATCAATAAAAATCTTATCCACATACAATAATCTGTTATATATGTATAATACATATTATTAGAATTATATACAGATCTTTAAAACATGGTAATAGTCTTTAATTTAATGAGGAAAATATATTTAAAAAGAGGAAAAAAATCACTGCAAATTTTCTTATAAGATACTAGTCCTTGAGAAAGCTTATTATTGGAACTAGGCAAGATTGTTCTATGCTTGTATCTATATCCAGAGTGCTTCACTTATGTTTATAAACAAATTCAGATGGGAAAAGAGATGACCTCCTCAAAACAACATTGAATATTATTACATATATAGTAGTAAAGAGTGCACATACTTTAATATGAAAAAAAGGTTTCGATGCACTTCATAATCAAAACTTTATAATATAAACTTTTTTACTTTTTTCTTTTTATTTTTTTATTTTATTTTTTATTTGATATTTTATTTACATTTCAGATGTTATTCCCTTACCCCATTTCTCATCCCACCCCCCACCCCCCGCCCAGGAACCCCCTATCCCATCCCCCTCCTCCTGCTTCTATGAGGATGTGCCCTCACCTAACCACTCACTCCCAACTCCCACCCTCGAATTCCCCCACCTCGGCATCCAGACTTCATGGAACCAAGGTCTCCTCTCCCACCTATGCCCAACAAGGCCATCCCCCTTTACATATACAGCTGGAGGCATGGGTCCCTCCCTATGTGCTCCCAGGCTGGTGGTTTAGACTCTGGGAGCTCTGGTTGGTTGGTATTGTTGCTCTCCTCATAGGGCTGCAAACCCTTTCAGTGTCTTCAGTCTTGACTCTAACTCCTCCATTGGGAACCCCTTGATCAGTAGTTCAATGGTTATCTGTGAGCAACTGCCTCTGAATATGTCAGACTCTTGCAGACATCTAAGGAGACAGCTATATCAGGTGCCACCTATGTTAGGTTTTTTGAGCATTAAGAGTTTATATTATTAATGCATTAATAATATAAAACTCTTAATGCTCAAAATTAATACATTGTTTCTTTCATGTATCTAATCATAAAATAGCTTATAGTACTATTTTATTATTCATTCATTATCCTAAATTCCAAAAGGTTCTAAACAAAATTCATCACTTTATTTTTGTGAAGTACTCATTAATCACCATGAAATCACTGTATAATTTGGAATTATTTGTAAAGTGTTGTAGCCCATCTGTTAGTTACAACATTAAAGAGAAAAACATTTAGAACATAACATCTTTCTCCATCATCACTTAGGGCAGTTGAAGAACATGATTTAACGGCTATTTGACTTTGGATGTTTTAAAGCTTACAAAAACACATAATAAATAAATAAAAAGAACTAGAATTTCCATGCATTCCACAGCAGCATTAAGTTGAAAAAGTCAATATTGCAATCATTGTTACAGGTTTAAAAGAACATTTTATGACTTCTTATTGGGACATAACTTTTAAATATTGTTACTGATATTTGCATTGAACGTTCAAACTCTGTCTGTGTGCGTGTGTGTGTGTTTGTGTGTGTGTTTGTGTAATTGTATTGAAGATAGCAGTTTTAGTAGGTAACATTCTTTTGTGCAATATCCTGTGGTTGCATGAAATTTGCACTTGTTTGAAGCTCTGAATTTAATAAGGGACAACTTTAAATCATGATCACCTTTCACTCCAATTATTTATTTCAGTGTGACTATTTCAGTTTGATATTATCACACTAGTCTAATTCTGTTTTCTTTCTGTCTGTTTAGCTACCATAACATGAACATGTCTATGATAACATTGAGAATTGTAGTATTTGTATTTCTTTTTTCTTCTACCTTGCAATTTATTTTAACATCTTGTATTAAAATTTATAGTCTACGTTATATTAATAATTTTGTATGGTTTGAAAGAGTGTGTAGTTTCATTCTTTAGAATGTAGCTACAGTATCATTTGATCTCAAGACTATCATTATCATTCTCAGTACTACCATGCCTGTAAAATGCTAGATAACTAGATATGGATGGACTTTTCCTGGGGAGTTTATTCTCATTAAATGTTCTATATACTTACAATAATAAAATTTAGAACACACTTCTAATTACTTTAAATATATATCCTAGATTCTTTTAACTAAATAGCAAAAATGTAATTAAGCAAAATTTGTAATAACCCCAATTTAAAACAAAGAACTAGAAATAGAAACAGGTATCCAGTCAGTATGCAAATGAAAATCAAATATTTGTGACAAATACTCAGTATCACAAATCATTAAGGAAATCAAGAGCATAATGAAAAAATTTCCACATGTTTGCTTGGATTATATTGTAGTGATTATCACTAACCAAGATGCTGATATTGCCTAGATACCATTTAGAGGTGAATTCAGAAAAGAAATGAGGTGTAGAAAGTATGGAAGCCTACAACATGTCAAGACAGAGAAATTTTGAATATTCATGTTACATAAAATAAGTCACAGAAATCTAAATAACATATGTCTACTTATGTAAAGCACTAAAGTAATAATATAAAGCTCAGTTAGTTGGTACATACATATAACTTGAGTACTCCTGAGGATATGACATGGGGATGAAGTTTAGTAATATCATAAACTACATGGGTCATTAAAGTACAAGGATAATACAAAGGTTTTGGAGAAACTAGCTACTTTTACTATTTCTTCAGCAACACAAAATGACTTGCAAAGGACTGGAAATATTAAATTATTATAATAAGTTTGGACAAATGAAATGTCTCATGGTCAAAAAGCAAACATTTTTATACTTCTCAAATCTTTATTATGTCTTACTTTCTTCTTATTAAAAGATATATAATTGTTCTATGTATTAAAAACATTAACTTACATAATATCAACCCTTTTCACAATTTGGAGATGTAAAGTTTCAGAAACTAGGTTGTACAGTAGACACCTAAAAATTATTCTCAGAATAACCAAATCTTGAATCTAAACATAAAAACTCACTCCCTTATCTCATATACTTGGAAGTCATTATTATACTTATTAATTTATAAATGTGATAATTAAATGGACATATAAAATGTAATTAGGCTATATTTGTATTTTTATAAGCATATTCTTACCAAAATGCCTCTGAGGTTCATCGGTAATGTCAAAATGGCACAATATTTTTCTTGAAATATCTGAATATCATACCATTATACATTTTCATAGAACACAAACACCATGTTTTCTATATCGACTTATCTTTCTCTGAATGAATGTTGTTCCACTGTACTGACTGTTTAGTGCATACTTACATGGTACATAGAGTTTCAAATATATTTTCAACACATAGATTTTACTTTTTAAGCATATACAAAGAAGAAGTATTTTGACAACAATCAATAGATTACATTGAATTTGGAGATGTCTCTTACGCTGATAGCATCTATATCATTGTACCTTCCTAAAAACAAATCATGGATTTTTCTTTTATTCACAATACACTCAGACATACAAATATGCATGCACATAGAAATACAGAAACACACATGGGAGCTCATGGAGGTGCACATGAGCATTTGCATATATATACACATACATAGTCTTGATTTTATAAACAAAATTCACCAAATTGATGTAAGATATTATTACATAATACATTAAATTTGCATTTCACTGATAATTTATGATATTGTCTATTTTTATATGACTATCAGAAAATTTATGTGTTTGCCATACATAAAACAATTGTTCAAAGCAAAAGGTTACCTTTTATTTTTGCTGTTTTTATAGTTACTGAGACATAGAAGTTCATCACATGATTTCAAATTAACACCTCACCAATTATATCATTTAGAAATAATTTCTTCTTCTCTAAAGGTTATCTTTTTGTTGGTATTGAGGGAATCTTCTTTTTCTGAATATTATACTGTGGGTCCCTGGCTCTGGAGGGTGTCCCACGATGATCTCCCAGCTGAGGATACAGTGAGAGCAGGGAGGGTCTGCTCCCATCTCTGCAACTGCCACTGCTCGCGTCTTCACTGTCTGTTGGTCTCTAGCAAAGCCTGGTGTGAGAGGTCTGGGTCAAAGGGTACAGAATGCGAGCAGAGAGGAGAGATTGCCTGCCCCCACTGCTGCCTCTGCCCGAGTCTCTGCTGTCACCGCTAGGTCACTCCCAGGTGCTGCACCTGTCTCTCAGCACTGAGCCAGCTCAGGCAGGGCCAATAGGAAGCTGGCTAGCTGGTAAGGAAGCAGCTTGGTGCCCCAAGAAGGTCCCCGGAGAGCACATCTCTCCCCAAGTGTTACAGCTCTAGTGTTACAGCTCTTGTGACAGAAACTCTCAGACACCAGGATGATTCCCCTACACACCTTTACTTCTCCAGAATAGAGACCTTATATACAGTTTCAGGGTGGGTTAGGGTCTGGCAGCAGATAACGCTTATTGGCTTGGTCTGAGAGCTTGGAGATGTCTCATCTACATGTAGGAGAGCCTGAGGCACTGTTTCTCATGATTGATGGTCATAAACCTCTCTTTGGGAGGGGCTGCAGAGGGCCAAAGTTGAATGAAAAGAACCAGGGCCTAGGAGCAAAAGCCGAACACCTGCCATCCAGTTAAAGGTCCGGGGTTCAAGACTTACTCAACCAGACACCCAGCTGCTTCTCCCAGCCCAGCATCCCACAACTCCCCCTTTTTCTTTTATAAAGAAGAGGTGTCATCAGAATAAGTGTCTCCTATGTTGGGAACAGTTTGATAACTGAACCAAGACCCGGTTGGTAGTTACCTTTACAATGCAACTTATCTGTTGCTTTAGAAACTGAATGAGGCAGGGTGCCAGGAGAAGTACAGCTTCATGGCTAGTATGGGGCCAAGGAGGGGAAGAATCCAAGCCACCAAGGTGTTAGAGAACCAAGGGGTAGGGGTGTTGGAAGTATTGCATGCCCGGAGGTTACCCCAGAGCTCTTTGAGCATTTGTACATCTTGTTTTACCAGCCCAGATTCATTGACATAGAAGCCACATTCCTCCCCCAGCAAAACACAAGTCCCCCCATGTTCAACAGTTAATAAGTCCAGGGCCCTCTGGTTTTGTAGAGCAACTTCTGCTAAAGGGGTTATCTGGCATTGAAGAGATTCAAGGCTTTCTGTAGTAGAGGCCATTGCCTGGTCAAGCTTGTCCTGGAAGTCACCGCCCAGATGTTGTGTTTGGACAAGGGCTGCTCCAGCAGTTCCAGTAGCACCAAGTGAAACAACAATGCCTAGTCCAGTGAACAAAGGGAAGAAGTTCTCTCTCTTATTTCAGCTTCCATCTGTAAGGTGAGTTCTTCAGGTTTGTAGAGATAAACCCGGAGGACAACAATCACACGGGCACAGGAGCCCTGAAAATGAGGGTTATGCAGGCACCTGTAGTGCCCTTGCACCAGAGGAGAGCAGGAGAGTTAACACACTGATTTGGTAATGGTCATGTCATGGGCACATGGGAGATGGGGTTTTGAGGAGGGTCCTACAGGGCAAAGAGGTGGGGTTAGGTCAAAGAGAGGAATGTCCTGTGCTTTCCTCACAGGCAGGGGTCCATAGAAGTCATAAAGGGAAAAGTTAATGAAACAGCTGCTAATAATGGCTGGGACAGAGAGGCACAGAAAAAGCATTGGGAGGAATTGGGGTGGGTCATTAAGGGAAGGAGGTCTGCTGCATATTGCATGTACTGTAGCCAGGAGAGGGTAGCTTGTAGGTCCTCCTGAGACTGGTTTTCCTGTTGAATAATACTAGCATGAGTAAAGGCGGATTTGGGGACAGGGACAAGTTTATGGGAGATGTGTAGGTCAGCTACCCGGTATCTAGCATAACCATTGGAGTAAAGGTTTCCCATGACTCCAGTTTGCCAACGTTCATTCCATGGATCGCTGATGGAAAGCTGAAAATGAGTTTTAAGGTCAGTGAGCATGGTGCCACCATGACTGGTGGATTCCATCCTTCAGCTCCAGTATCTGCAACCTCCATATGTGGAGACCTCCTAGAGACATTCACCTGTGTTTCGGTAAGGAAAGCAGAGAAAGGTACTGGAGGTAGTGGAGATGGATTCTGGGTGTAGGGGAGTCTCAATCCTGGTTCGACATCCTTCAAGTGGGCAGTCCTGGGTTCCTATAACTTTGTTATGTCCGTTGTAGGTTTCCTTAGCATAGAATCTCCAATGGTAGGTGTTGGGAAGGCTAGAGAGAGGCTGGGCAGTAGCAGAGTTAGCATGAAGGATGACAAAAACAGTCAAGAGAATAGAGGAGGAGGGCTTGTGAAGGGGACATAGCCTGGGCAGCTGTCACTAGGTCATGGATGTCCTTCCAGGAGATCCTGTTGCTCCTCTGTGCATGGCACCTCCTCTGCCTTCTTGTCCTCCTCCTTGGTTCTTGATCTGTTAGTGTGAGGCAGACCATCTTCTTGGTTGGTGGGGTGGTGTTGGACATTTTGGGCAGGGACCCAGATAGGCTTGGGCTGGTCCTGTGGAAAAACACAAGCAAAACCCCTCCCAGTTGTAAGGAGGGGGTCTGATCCCTTCCAAATTCCATCCAAAGGATCTTGCCATCGTACTAGGATGGGGGAGCTAATTTTGGTGTGTGCCAATGGAGGGAAATAGGAGGGTGTTTGGAGTTTTTGTAGATGTTAAATATGTTTAGGGTTGTCAGGGCCATCATTAATTGTACATTAGGGGGATAAGTAATGGTTTTTTGTTTCAGGAGTTGGGCCTTCAGTGTCTGGTGTGTTCTTTCTATTATTCCTTGGCCCTGAGGGTTATGAGGAATTCCTGTATGATGGGCAATTTCCCAGCGTGTCCAGAAGGTTTTAAATTGAGAGCTAGTGAAAGCAGGGCCATTGTTGGTTTTTATCTGTTGAGGCATGCCCATGACGGCAAAGGTAGAGAGCATATGGTAAATTAACCTTTTTGAGTTTTCACCTGTCTGGGCTGTGGCCCATATAAAATGTGAGTAAGTATCTATGGCGACAAAACCATATTTTTGTTTACTGGATAGGGGAATGTGGGTGACATCAATTTGCCATAAGGCATTAGATTTGAGGCCTTGGGGATTGGTGCCCATGGTTTGTAAAGCTGTGGTGGTAATGAGGGATGCACAAGAGGCACATGTTTTTATTATTCTCTGGAGCTGAGCAAGGGGAATGTGAGGGAAGAGAGCATGAAGCCCCTTTAGATTTGTGTGTGTGTGTGTGTGTGTGTGTGTGTGTGTGTGTGTGTGTGAATGGAATTGGTCTGCTTGCTCAGTGGAGGCTATGAAGGTCCCTGTTGAAGCAGTTTGGTCAGTGAGTGCATTTACCTCAGATATAGGACTGGGCAGGGGACTGTGAGATCAGATGTGCTGGATATAGATGAGGGAGGGTCTCTCCTGTAGGAGGGCAGAGACCTGTATGAGTAGAGGGGAGAGTGGGTTTTCATCTTGTTTGACAAATGATCTTGACAACTAGGGGAACAAATTGACAACATATACACTGTCATAAAAGAGGTTAAGGGGGGCCTTTACTTCTTTTAGAGCGAGCTAGGTAAATGGAATATAGTTCTTTATATTGGGGAAAGTGGTGGGGAAGCTCTTTAAATCGGAGGATAGGGGTTTCCTCCTCAGGGAAGTGGTATATTACTGCTGCAGCTCCCTTCTTCCCCTCATTGGTAAATATTGAGGGGGCTCCTGCTATGAGCTCTCCTGAGAATAGTTTGGGGGATATCCATCGCAACAGAGGGAGGGCAGAGGCCCATTTTTTGTCAGGATAATGATTGTCAATTTGTCCTGGGAATCCTATTAAGCTGATAGCAAAGTGGGAATGATTTTTGATCAGCCATTGAACATCAGAGAAGGAGAACGGGGTGACAAGAACGTCAGGTTCTTTTCCTAGGGTTTGTAGGGCTCTATCCCTTCCAGTTTTAATCATGTTGACAAGTGCATCCACTTCATTTAAGATTTGAGGTGCACCACCCATTGGGGTATGGAGCCATTCCAGCACCCCCTGAAGTTGGTCAAGGGCTCCTACAAGCGTAGGAGAGGAGTTAAAGATAAGGAGATGTACAGGTATGGTGGCATCATACCTATCGAGAGCCATATCTTTTAGGGGTGAATTGACAGATTTTAGGGCTTGGACTGCTTCCAGGGACAGTGTTCTTGGGGCAGGGGGATTTTTATCTCCTTTTAGGAAGTTAAAGAGGGTTTGAAGGGTGCTTGTGGGAAGGTGGAGCCAGGGTCGAACCAAGTTAAGGTTGCCCAAAAATCTCTGGAGGGAGGCGAGAGTTAATTTTTGAAGGAAGGAAACAACAGTGTTTGTGCTTCTCAACAAAAATTTTCTTGCTTTTTGTTTAAATGCCTCTTTTTCTCTCTAACACTCATGATGTATTCCAAACATTTTTTTCAAATTTTTAAGACTTCTTCAAGGTTCAAAAGTCATTGAATCTACTTTCACAGGTTAAGTCAACATGCTGATCACCATTTCTCAGCTCTTAATTAACAACTAGTTTCCTTTTACAGACAAACTGTTGCTGCCTATCATACATAATTAATATGATGTTTCTCTTCCTCAGCCATACAAAACAGACTCAAAGGTGTCTTCAAAGACTAAAATTTCCTTAAACACCTTTGCCTTTCTAGGATCTCAATGGCAAACCATGACGTGCTTGCTCCCAAGTAGCATAATGTTTACTACACACCCTTTAGAGACATCCCCCTACTAGGGTGCCGCTTCCCTGTTTTGATTATCCTACAGATGCTCCCACAAGCCCAGCAGAGACAACACCATCTCCTGGAACCTGCCTAGGATTCCATGCTGCCTTCTTCCAGCCACACTGACTTGACTGAAAACCCAGAGACACACACTGAGATCCAGAGACACACGCTAAATCCTCCAGCTACAGATGAACTCTTTTGCCAAAGTCAAATAGCTAAAATTACATGTTAGTGAGGAAAACTTAATGTCTATCTACATTAGTCAGATGGTATTACCCTCAAACTGTATCGACTGTAATTAATTGATTCAATGATCCCTTGCCTTCCCAACCCCTGCCCCCATCAACTCCCCTTACCTGTGACATAATTGTGCTAACCCCTCTGGCCTATGTAGTGCTTTCTTTTGGCTTTCTCATCAAAAATTTTCACCACAGATGACACAGTGACTCCCTTTTTTTAAAAAAGTAAAGGGGAGGAGATGTGGGACTGCATAAGGGTATCCTGGTTCATGGGTGGACATGGGCCTAGAACCCCCAGACCCTACGTGAGAGCTGGCAGGAGTTTGGCTGCACCTCCAGAACCCAGAGTCCTGACACAAGGTCTCATCTCCATAAACCTACATTGTTCAGTCACATAGGCCATTACAGCCCCTCCCAAAGTGCACAGGTAGAGGGCGTGACCACAGGCCTCAGGTCCTAAGGATTTACATACTAATGAAGGCCAGTGGGTGGAGCAAATAAAGCATTCTTCCCCAGATCCTCCCCAGATCCTCCCCAGATCCTCCCCAGATCCTCTTCCTTTCTCCCTCCCTATTTAATTCGGGACTGCCTTGAGTTTTGGGGGGTGTACTTCCAGATCCATCCACCATCCACCATGAAAATAAACCCTTTTGGAACCAAGGACTTCCTCGTGTCATTGGGGTCTGTTGCCACCAAAGCCTCCAGCCACTGAAACCTTAGACGGTTCTCGTGTATGTGGGTTCCACCGCATGGAAACCCACTGAGAACCCAACCTCTACTGCCACTTTATTTTTTCCCACATTATACTTATTTATGCAACATTAATTTTTCATTGGATATTTTACTTATTTACATTTCAGATGTTATCCCCTTTCCTCATCCCCCCCATAAACCCCCTATCCAACCTTCATCTTCCTTTTTGCATTTATATCATTTTAATTTCATGCAAGTATTAAAGTCAGTTCTAGGTTGAGGGTCTAGCAATACAATAGATGCAAATAGTCAAGGAACAGGCAAGACAATAAACATAAATAATCAAAGAACAAGCAAGGCAATAAATAAAGTTCCATGAACATTCCCATATCACTGTTTCTAAGGGCTTATCAGGATGACCAAAATATCTGAGCCTACTTCCCTATCCTAGCCCAAAGTCATTTTTATGCCTGAGGCCTACTTCTTTGTTCTTGCATAAGATTTAGACTCCTGCCTGAAATTACCTCTTTGTTCTAGCCTAATGTCAGATTCCTGCCTGAAGCCCATCTCCTTGTCCTTGGCCAATGTTAGATTCCTTCCAAGCAGCTCCTTTCCGTGTCCTTGGCCAATGTTAGATTCCTGCCAGGCAACCCCAAAGGCTGTCCACTTCTCCCCCTTTTTTATTGCATACACAAGACTGAGCCTGTCTTAGGTGGTTCTGACAAGAATGCCTTCTTTACACATAATGGAATATGCATTATCAAAAGCAATGCCTTTCTGTCTTAGGTTGATAAGGCTGTGTGCAGAATCTTACCTGTTTTTGGCTTGCCATCCTGTTAAATTAATAATTGTCTGGGGATACATTTTCAGGTTCAAGTCATGATCTGTGGATACCAACATGTTGATGTTGTTAAAGACAAGCTTTAACATGATGGGCAGAAATAAAAGTATTCCCAGGTCAAAAAGGGCTAGCCTGATCAAGCTATACATACCATTCTTGAAGCTTGACCAAAATAGAAATACTGTCCTCAAGCTATGCATAATTTTATCAGCATTATCTGCAGCATCAAAGCTTAGCAGAGCAGCATTATTTAAATTCATAAGCTAACAATGCAAAATTAAAACATCCAGAGAGGTGTTAGAACAGTGCCAAATACCCGACCAGTGTCTTTAAACATTTTTCTAATTATAATGACTATCATTGTAAATTTTAGAAATAACACAACTTCATAAGTATTTGGCATGACACTCCTGATGGCTCCTTACTCTGTTTTTTTTCCATATTTTATTTATTTACATTTCAGTTCTCATCCTCTTTTCCCATTTCCCCTCCTTAGAATCCCCTATCCTCTCCCCCTCCTCCTTATTCTTAAACTCTGGACCTCCTTCCAATAATTTGAATGGCATAAAGAGTACCAATCCATTGTTCCAAACTCCTATCTAAATCTTCTTGTATACTCAAGACATTAGTAACATTTTTTTCTAAATGATTAACAAAAGTAGCTGGCTTAACTTCTTTTTTCAAAGCAATTGCAGAATTTTGTAGTATATTGCCTGAGGTTTTGGTGTGATGGATCGAAAATACTATTACACAACCAATTAGCTAGAAACTATTTTAGAAATGCAGTCAATCAATACATTTATTTCATTAATTTACTTTGCGTTAATTTTGAATGTGATATAAGCTAGGTCTATAATTGATCACTTCTATTTTTGTGTGCAAATTCATATCCAGTATTTTATATACTGTACACTAATGTCTCTCTATGAGAGAATATTTATCCCATTATTTATTCTTCAAATTCTTCTAAGACGGTTGAATCTTTTATACTTGAAATTATTTGTAATATTTCTATTCTGATTCACTCTTCTATGTACTAGCAACTGTTGTGAGAGTAAAATATACTGGAAATAATATTACTATTTAATTATGTTCAATTAGACTTTTCACATCTATTGCTGGCTGAATTTTCTTTGCTTCCTACTCTAATTTTTATTTTTATTCATCTAATACAGAAATGACGTTTTCCAAAAAGCACAGCATATAACCCAATAAGTTTTAAACTCTTGGCTTACATATATTTTAAGAGGGAGAGTGACATACTCAATTAACATTTGCAAGCTTACCAAGTCAATCCTTCTTAATTAGTGTGTCAAATTTTCATAGGTAACAGAAAACTCAAAATACAATAGTTGTCAGAGGTGAATTATAGAGAATAGTGTATACATGTATCTTCTAAACATGGGCTAACCAGAGGGGCCTGTGATTGAGTATTTACTGCTCTCTGGAATATAATATCATACTGTGGAGAAAAGCATAGCCGAATAAACTTGAAAAGATTCAGTATTCAAATATTGTAATGATCTGATACTCATCAAACAACCTTTGCTTTATTATTTGACTTCTTACAGTTTCATACATTAAAAGAATATGCTAATCAGACTGCTTAGTTTTCTGGTCCATTAGAATAATTATATTTCTCAAGACTAAAAAAGAAGTTGATATGAGACTTTTCTACATCAGTATTCTGAGCTTGCATATTTAAGAGCCCTTGTTAGAAACAGGTCCCCTCTAGTGCTAAATCATATTGAATGTTAAGAGTAGTATAATCATAGAAAGCCTGAAATAATACTGCTGCATGGCTCTTTAGAAATGGTCAATTTAGCCTTTTCTGCGTTAATAACTACCTTATGTGGTATCTCATCCTTGAGTATATTATTGAGATATAGAAATCTCTTTAATCTTCTTTTTAATTCCTCTTTACCAAAAGATAATGACTTTTACAACAATTCCTGAAAAATTAATATTTATTAAAATTTTACAATATATGGAGTATGGAACAGTGACAAAATAGATACCATCACTGCTAACAAGAAACACCCAAAAAATTCATAAAAGTTACAAAATTATGCTATAATGTAATGTAGTAATAATGTAACAGAGTAAGAATAATACATCAAAGAGTCCCTAGATCTGGCTAAGAGAATTAGAAATATGCATGGTTCCTAGAAGATTAGTATACAGAAATGAATATATATGATTAAATATTTTTAGATTAGCAGAGGCAGGTGGCTCGCTGTGAGTTTGAGGCCATCTTGCTCTACTGAGCTTGTTTCAAGTTGCTCAGGGCTACACAGATAAAACAAATCTTGAAAAACTGACAGAAGAAAATTCCATAATTAAATAAATAAATAAATAGATAAATAAATAAATAAATAAATAAATATCTATTAGAAGGCAGCCAAGGCAGTGCCTGGCTTTAATTCCAGCACTCATGAGGCAGATGCATGCAGATTTCTGAGGAGGAGGAGGAGGAGGAGGAGGAGGAGGAGGAGGAGGAGGAGAGAAAGAGAGAGAGAGAGAGAGAGAGAGAGATTAGGTGTTGCTTTGACTTTTTGAGATTTTGAGCTTCAGCACTGTAGCACTACACAACTATCTCTACTCAAATAGCCCCTAGTGGCAGTGGCAATAGCAGTGCTCTTTTCTACCCACCCCAAAATTCTGAGTTCCTGAATGAACGACAGACACATGAAGCCTTACACTTTAGTTTCCCTTAAACAGCTCAATGGCTGGGCTACTTCCAAACTTCCATGTGAGTAACACACTAGTCTCCAGTATTCCTGATTTATTACTTACTAAAACCTATATTTCATCTTGGCTGCCCTGTATTCACACCTGCTGCACTATCAGGCTGAGTTCCCCAGCACCTACATGATGGCTGTTCTCTGTCCAGCAACTCTCAGGCTTTGCATCTACTCCTTTCCTATAATGGCTGTTCTCTCTTTCTGCCATTCTTCAGTCCCTTGGCCAGGATTCCTAAAGTCCTGCCTCTGTGTCTCTGCCTAGCCATTGGCCACTGGCAACTTTATTTACCAATCAAAACCAACTGGAGGCATGGACCCTCAGAGTCTAACCTGCCAACATGTAGATTCTTGTGAATTTTGAGGACTAAATCCATAACATTTTATCCCTTTTTTCCCAGTAAAAGGCCTTTTCTTTCAGATATGCATTGAATATAGTTATAGCAGTCATGTAAACTCAAAGGTATGGCATATACTGATGATGTCCAGACAATTATTTTTGTCAATTTATTTTAACAGGTACATTATTTTAACATCTATTCTAACTTAGAGAATTTACAATTCTATGCCAGAATTATGTTTTGACTGTGACTTGTATTACCATATGAAAACTATTCTTTCAAATATAGATCATCTTCCTTAATGCTAAACAACTTAAGTTTGACATTGAGACTATAACTAGTCTTCAAAGTAGTCAGAGATCTGAGAATGCATTAAATATTACCTGAATATGTTGTAAGCACAAAAATATAACTTCTAAAACTTAAATAATTTATAGAGAAAACTGACTGCCTTGAAAGTTTTCTAAATTTCTCATAATGTTGGAGCATCTGTCTTCACCCTTCTGACTAAGAACCATCTGATAGATATTAAGTGAAGCAGGAATTATGAAGGACTAGATTACTCTTGACAGAGTCAGAGCTGTCAATTATCCTGTATTATGTGCCCTTTCCTGAACAGTATTGTAGTTTGGGTTTTTTCTCCCTTCCTCCCTCCCCCCCTCCCCCCCCCCCTCCCCCTCCCTCTCTCTCTCTCTCTCTCTCTCTCTCTCTCTCTCTCTTTCTTTCTTTCTTTCTTTCTTTCTTGGCAATTCTTGCCCAGTTGCTACAATTGGAGGAACTCTACATGGAGTTTATAATGCTCAATATCTTCTTGAACCATAAAGGGGATATTATCAGGAGCAGACATGTCTACTAGTCAAAAGATTTCTTAATAATAAAATGATTTAAATGCCATAGTTTTTGGATTTCTGATGCTTTTGAAGACTATATATACATTTATATATTATATATTAGATTATATAATATATACTATATTATATATTATATATAGACTTCTCTTAGATATTTATACTTGAATAACATTGAAAACCCTTTATTATAAATAAATCAGAATCTAATATAATCATGAATTTACAATCTGGTGTACAACTTGCATTACAAAATCATCCTAAACAGTTTGCAATAAGATCTGTTAGAAGGACTGGTCTAAGCCATGTATTCTTGAATGAGTTGCATAGGCACAATGCCTATCTAAGAGTAATAAAATTATTATTATTATTATTATTATTATTATTATTATTATTATTAATTTGTAAACTATTTTACAGTCCAGTAGTTATCTCCCTTCTGGTCTCCCTCCAAGAGTTTCTCATCCCACTCCTCCCTGTCTCCAGAAGGAGATCTCCATCCCTAATCCCATGAGTCCTCCCTACTCCCTGAGCCTCAAGTCTCTCAAGGATTACATGCTCCTTTTCTCATTGAGACTAAACCAGGCAGTCCTCTGATGTATATATATCAGGGGTTTTTATACCAGCGAGTGTATGATGCCTTGATGGTCGATCAGCTGGTATTCCTATGGGGTCCCCCTCCTCCTCAACCTCTCTCCCAGTCCTTCCCTAATTCAACCATAGGGATCCCTGAATTCAGTCCATTGGATGGGTGTAAGTATCTGGGTCTGGCTCATTCAGCTACTTGTTGGGCCTCTTAGAGGACAGCCATGCTAGGCTCCTGTCTGTAAGCACACCATAGCACCAGTAATAGTGTCAGGCCTTGTAGCCTTCCCTTAAGATGGATCCCAAGTTCGGACTTTTGCTAGACTGCCTTTCCCTTAGTCTTTTCTCTGTTATTGTCCCTGCAGTACTTTTAGACAGGAAAAATTCTGGGTCCAATTTTGACTGTGGAATGGCAACTCCATTCCTCCACTTGGTGTCCTGTCTCTCTACTGGTGGTTGACTCTACAATTTCCCTCACCCAGCTATTAGGCATTTCATCTAAGGTCCCTCTCTTTGAGTTCTGATTTTGTATCAATATCCAAAGATTTATACTAATGAAATCTTAAACCTGTATCAATATAAATTCTATAACAATATAAGGAATTATAACCTCAATTTTACATCAAATATGAAAATTTCTACCAATGTAAGATTATGGTCATACATTGCATTTTTAAGGGATAAATTTAGTAATTCATGCCATATACCCATATATCTTACATTACTGTATTCCCCATTTTGCCTCCAATCCTTGTCCTTGTACCAAGGACAGAAAGGATTGAGAAGGAGAAAGACAGAAGTCCCCAAGTCTGATCTCTTTATTTAGTTTCCTCACTGTTTAAAATTATGACCATTGCCAAATTATCTTTTACAATGACAACCTATCTATAATTTATAAAATAAACGCAACCAAACACTTGAACCCAAAGATGACAATGCTCTATGGCTTCTTCCTTCTGAATAGGAGAAATATATATCTATTTTAAGGGGTGGGTATGCATAGGAAAATTAGAAAAATCAGTTAGACTTAAAAGGAATCAGCAAATCCTGTTACCGGTCCTGTTTGACCTTGAATCTTTCTTTTCTTTATGTAACCAAGATCTTCAAAGGGTCTTCTGCTATCATATCTTGTCCATATCACATTGAATAAAGTCCAAATCTTTTCTTCTTTTGTGTTGACACAGATACATAACCTTTCTCCCAAAATAGCATGTCCTTGGTCCAGCAACCCAAAATCATCAAATGTATAGATTCATACAAATTAGCAGCCTCCTTTTTCTTTAGGTCTGCTCTATTTTGACCTCTCTAAAACAGGATTTTTAATACTATAATCACCAAAATTATAACCACTTGTATTTTTTAATTAAAACAATTAAGGGATTAAGCAATCCAAACAATTATTATTATCCATTAATACAGTATTCCTTCACCATCTCCTATCTTTTATCTTATATGAGATCAAAGGTCTAAGTATCTTTGTTGAGAGTCTTTACTCTATCTTCTGCACTTGTTTCTATTTAACTTCAATTAAATTCTCTTCTATTTACAGTGTAGGCCTATTCTCAGACTATCAATGTGTCATATGCCAGGCTAAGCAATCCAAGAATTCCTATGGAGCCCATATTCAAAGAACCCAGTTGCCTGTGTTAGCATAGACTTTTCAAGTTTTCTTTAAAGCAATTATTATTATGTCTCCTCTCTATCCTTAAAAACTATTAAATGAACTTTCATTCATTCTCTCTTCTATAGAGATTAACATCTCTGTAGGTACATATACTATATCACCTTTCTCTTTATATGAGTTAAATTAATATCAATCCCAATATAACTTTAAATGCCTTTCTAATTACTGTATAAGCCTATTCCCATGCTAACAGTTTGTCACACATAGCAAGGGTATGCAATCCCAGAATTTCTGTGAAGCCCATGTTTGAAGAAGACAGTGGCTTATGAGAATTGACTTCCTAAAATTTCACTATTTTTAATACCTTCACTTGATTGTAAGAAGCAAGCAGCTTCTATCGTCTACCTCTCTGACTTCTGAGCAGTTTGTCTCCTTGAACAGCAGGGGCTCCCAGCACCACTAAGCTCAGTCTCTCTGACATAGCTTACAAGCCTTTGAGAAGAGCTCAGGCTGGCTTGTAAGCCAACCACTCAGAGTTGTCAGTTTGCAGGATATAGACATGTTCTAGCTTAAGCCATCAACCCCAGAATTATACTTGCCAATTTAGCACACCTTTTGTCCTAAACCCAATCCCATGTATTCTAGTCCCACATTGCATAGCTCTGTTAAGAAATCATTTCTCACCTTCCAGTCTGTGCCTGAGAACAGAGCAGATCTTGGGGTTCAGTTCTGCACCCATTCCCACAAAAGAATATACCTTTTTCTCAGCACCTCATTGTACCTTCTCCAAAATAGACCATATAATTGGTAACAAAACAGGACTCAACAGATACAAGAAAATTGAAATAATTGCATGTATCCAATCAGATCATCATGGACTAAGGCTGGCCTTCAATAATTAAAAAAACAATGGAAATCCCACATTCACAAGGAAACTGAACAACAGTCTACTCAATGATAATGTGGTCAGAGAAGAAATAATGAAAGAAATACCCAACTCTTTAGAATTTAATGAAAGTGAAGAGACATCATACCAAAACTTATGGGACCCATTGAAAGCAGTGCTAAGAGAAAAACTCATAACTCTAAGTGCTTATAAAAGCAAAACAAACAAAAAACTGGAGAGTGCATACACTAGCAGCCTGATAACATACCTGAAAGCTCTAGAACAAAAAGAAGCAAATACACCCAAGGGGAATAGAGGGCAGAAAATAAGCAAACTCAGGGCTGAAATGAACCAAGTAGAAACAAAAATAACTTTACAAAGAATCAATAAAATTAGGATCTGGTTCTCTGAGAAAATTAACAAGATAGATAAACCCTTAGCCAGACTAATCAGAGGGCAGAGAGACAGTATCCAAATTAATAAAACCAGAACTGAAAAGGGTGACATAACAACAGAAACTGAAGAAATTTAAAAAGTCATCAGAGCCTACTACAAAAGCCTATACTCAACAAAATTGGAAAATCTGGATGAAACGGACAATTTTCTAGACAAATACCAGTTACCAAAGTTAAATTAGGCCCAGACAAACCACCTAAACAGTCCCATAATCCCGAAAGAAATAGAAGCAGTCATTAAAAGTCTCCCGACCACAAAAAGTCCATGATCAGACAGTTTTAGTGCAGAGTTCTATCCGACCTTCAAAGAAGACATAATACCAACTCTCTATAAACTGTTCCACAAAATAGAATCAGAAGGAATACTACCCAAATCATTCTACGAAGACCTAAACCACACAAAGACCCAACAAACAAAGAGAACCTCAAACCAATTTCCCTTATGAATATCAATGCAAAGATACTCAATAAAATTCTCACAAACCAAATCCAAGAACACATCAAAACAATTATCCATCATGATTAAGTAGGCTTTATCCCAGGAATGCAGGGATGGTTTCCAATGTATGGAAATCCATCCATGTAATCCACTATATAAACAAACTTAAAAAAAAACCACATGATCATCTCACTAGATGCAGAGAAAGCATTTGACAAAAATTCAACATCCCTTTATGATAAAAGTCTAGGAAAGATCAGGAATCCAAGGCCTATACCTAAACATAGTAAAAGCAATATACAACAAACCAGTAGCCACTATCAAACTAAATGGGGAGAAACTTGAAGCAATACCACTAAAATCAGGAACTAGACACTGCTGCCCACTCTCTCCCTACCTATTCAATATAGTACTGGAAGTCCTAGCCAGAACAATTAGGCAACAGAAGGAGGTCAAAAGGATATAAATTGGAAAGGAAGAAGTCAAAATTTCACTATTTGCCGATGATATGGTAGTATATTTAAGTGACCTCAAAATGTCCACCAAAGAAGTCTTAAACCTGATAAACAACTTTAGCAAAGTGGCTGGATGTAAAATTAACTCAAGCAAATCAGTAGCCTTCCCCTACTCAAAAGATAAACAGGCTTCAAAAGAAATTAGGGGTGGTCTTGAGACGGCCCCTCCTTCAGTTTCTGTCCCTCACTTTGTCTCCATATTTGCTCCCTTGAGTATTTTGTTGCTCCTTCTAAGAAGGACCGAATCACCCTCACTTGGTCTTCCTTCTTTATGGGCTTCATGTGGCCTGTGAGTTGCATCTTGGGCATTTCAAGGTTCTAGGCTAATATCCAATAATCAGTGAGTGAATACCATGTGTCTTCTTTTGTGATTGGCTTACCTCACTCAGGATGATAATTTCTAGTTCCATCCATTTACCTAGGAACCTCTCGAATTCATTGTTTTTAATAGCTGAGTAATACTCCATTGTGTAAATATACCACATTTTTTGAATCCATTCCTCAGTTGAAGGACATCTGGGTTCTTTCCAGCTCCTGGCTATTATAAATAAGGCTGATATGGATATCTCCTCAGAGGCCTTCAAGAGTCAGACATATTCAGAGGCAGATGCTCACAACTAGCCATTGAACTGATCATGGGGTTCTCAATAGAGGAGTTAGAGTGAAGACTGAAGGAGCTGAAAGGGTTTGTGGCACCATGAGGAGAGCAACAATACCAACCAACCACAGCTCCTGAATATGTAAAAGTGGAGGGCCCTGCTGGGCATAGGTGGAAGAAGAGAACCTTGACCTCATGAAGGCTGGATGCCCCAGGGGGTGGGAATTTTGAGGGTGGGGAGGTGGGAGTGGGGGGGGGGTGTAGATAGAGGTTACATCCACAGAGAAGAAGGAGGAGGGGCGAGGGGATTGGGGGTTCCGAGGGGGTGGTGGGGGATGGGGTAAGGGGACAACATAGGAAATGTAAATAAATCATCCAATAAAAAAAAAAAAAAAAAAAAGCTAGGATCCACATATGAGAATGAACATATGGTATTTGTCTTTCTGAGCCTGGGTTATCTCACTTGGTATAATAATTTCCAGATCTATCCTTTTCTTTGTCCTGCAAATTTCTTAATTTTGTTTTTTTAAAGCTGAATAAAAATACCATTAAGTTTAAAAAAAAAAGAAATTAGGGAAATGACATCCTTCACAATAGTCACAAATAATATAAAATACCTCAGTGTGAATCTAAGCAAACAAGTAAAAGTTCTATATGACAGGAACTTCAAGTCCCTAAAGAAAGAAATCGAAGCAGATCTCAGAAAATGGAAAGATCTCCCATGCTCATGGATTGGAAGGATTAATATAGTAAAAATTGCTATCTTGGTAATAGCAATCTACAGATTTAATGCAATGCCCATCAAAATTCCCATTCAATTCTTCACATAGATTGAAAGAGCAATTCTCAAATTCGTTTGGAATAATAAAACACTCAGGATAGCAAAAATATTTTCAACAATATAAGAACTTCTGGAGGAATCCCCATCCCTGATTTCAAGCTGTACTACAAAGCAATAGTGATAAAGAAAAAAAAATCTGCATGGTATTGGTACAGAAACAGGTAGGAAGATTAATGGAATAGAATAGAAATGGTCTCTATGGTCACTTGATCTGTGACAAAGGACATAAAACCATCTAGTGGAAAAAAGACAGCCTTTTCAACAAATGGTTCTGGTTCAACTGGAGGTCAGCATATAGAAGAATGCAAATTGATTCATACTTATCTCCTTGTACAAAGCACAAGTTCAAGTAGATGAAGGACATCCACATAAAACCGGCTAAACTGAAACTCATAGAAGAGAAAATGGGGAAAAGTCACGAACATATGGGCACAGGGGGAAAGTTCCTGAACAGAACACCAATGGCTTATCCTCTAAGATCAAAAATTGACAAATGGGACCTCATAAAACTTAAAAGCTTCTGTAAAGCAAAGGACACTGTCAATAGGACAAAGCTTCAAACAACAGATTGGAAAAAGGTATTTACCAATCCTACATCTGATAGAGGGCTAATATCAAAGGTATATAAAGAACTGAAGAAATTAGACTCTAGACAATCTAATAACCCTAATAAAATAGGGTACAGAGATAAACAAAGAATTCTACACTGTGGAAACTCAAATGGCAAAGAAGCACCTAAAGTAATGTAACACATCCTTAGTCATCAGGGAAATGCAAATCAAAACAACTCTCAGGTTCCACCTCACACCAGTCAGAATGGTTAAGATCAAAAACTCAGGTGACAGCAGAGGATGGTGAGGATGTGGAGAAAGAGGAACACTCCTTCATTGTTGGTGTGATTTTAAGCTGGTACAACCAATATGGAAAGCAGTCTGGAGGTTCCTCAGAACATTGAACATAGTATTATTGAGGACCCAGCTATATCACACCTGGGCATATACCCAAAAGATGTTTCAACATACAACAGGGACACACGCTTCACTATGTTCATAGCAGCCTTATTTATAATATTCAGAAGCTGGAAAGAACTCAGATGTCCTTCAACAGAGGAATGGATACAGAAATTGTGGCACATTTACACAATGGAGTACTACTCAGCTATTAAAAATAACAAGTTCATGAAATTCTTAGGCAAATGGATGGAACTGGAAAATATCATTCAGAATGAGGTAACCCAATAACAAAGGAACACACATGGTATGCACTCACTGATAAGTGGACATTAGCCAAAAAGCTCACAATACCTAAGATACAATCCAAAGACACATGAAGCTCAAGAAGAAGAAGGAAGACCAATGTGTGGGTGATTTGGTTCTTATTAGAAGGAGTATCAAAATACTCAACCAGAGTTCCCAGGGTCTAAACCTCCAGCCTGGGAACAGGCTGTATAGGTAGTTGAGGATGGCCTTGTCAGGCATCAGTGGAAGAGGTGGGCCTGGGTCCCTGAATGTTTAGATTCCCTAGTCTTGAGGAATTTGAGAGCAGAGAGGCAGGAATGGTTGTATGGTGGGGCACATCCTCATAGAAGTAGGAAGAGAGGGAATTGGATAAGGGGTTTTTGGGGGGGAGAGTGGGAGAGGGGATAGCATTGAAAGTTAATAAATAAAATATTCAATAAAAAACAAATAATGGGTCTGGCAATTGTAGTTGAGCAGTCGAAAGTTTTTGCAACAATTTATTGAAGGGATTTCATATAATCCTCAAGGACAAAGTATTGTGGAAGAGGTCCATGGAACTCTAAAAAGATTGGTGAGACATACTGCTGCTGATACAAAGAATGATGCCATCCTCTGAACTTGCTGAGTATCTTGACAAGGATGACTGGGGAGCTGTACTGGACATAAGTACCTGACCCACCTTTGCTTGACTATATCCCAGATGGGACAAGATGCCTTGCCTCATGGTTTTAGACCTTGTAGGATAGAGAATCAAAAAGAGAAATTATAATGTCTATTGTGTTTTTCTTAAAGGTAACCACCTATTAGGACTCAATCATATACTGGTCTAGAAATCAATCCAATATTGGAAATAACAGTCTACTTTTGGAAGACTGGATCTGGACATTGTCAGAGACATATTTGGAAGTTAGCTGTAGCTCACTATAATGTTACAATAGCAAGAGATAAAGTTTGGACAGGATCTGGATTTCAAACAAGTGTTAGTGCATGTTTTATGGCCCTTTACTTGTCAAGCTAAAGTTGGTTTTGTCTCGTCTACAGTACTTATTTTAAGTTGCATTGACTGTATAATTTCCAATTGTGTTAGTGTGTTGAAACTTGGCATGTCTGTTATGGGGTCTATCAACCAGCTTTTGTCTTATTGCCCTGAGTATTAGAAAACCTTGGTTCCCTGAAAAAAGCTTGAAAGTTCTGGAAGAAGTGAGTTAGACTTTAAGCAGAAACAAGAGGGCAGCAGACTTGATTATTACTGGTATAACAGCTTTAATTTCATTAATTGCTAGCACCACTGTTTCTGCAATAGCTTTGACACAAGGAGATAAGACAATTATTTTTGTTAATCATTTAGCAAAAAATTTTTTACTAATCTACTGAGTAAACAAAAAGATTTATATAGTTATCTGGAACAATGAATGATGCTGTATAACCTATTGAAATTATCTGACGGAGGTTCAGAGTTCAAGAGTTAGGAGCCATCCCAAGTGTCATGACAAATATCATTGGAGCAGTGTTACTTTTGAAATTCACAATGATTGTCATTCTAATTAGAAAAAAGTTTTAAGACACCTGTACAATATTTGGCATAATCCTAACACCACTCTGGGTGTGTTAACTTTACAAAGTGAGGTGATGAATTTAAAGAATGCTGCTCTGTTGAGCTTTGATGCTGCAGATAATGTCGATAAAATTATCCGTAGCCTGAGGTCAGTAATTCCATTTTGGTCAAACCTCAGGAATGGCATATATAGCTTGATCAGGCTAGCCCTTCTTGTCCTGGGAATACTTTTATTCCTGCCCATCATGTTAAAGCTTGTCTCTAACTACATCAACAAGCTGGCAGCCAAAGTGCATGACTTGAAACTGATATTGTATCCCCAGATAGTTATTAATTTAACAGGCTGGCAAGCCTAGGACAGCTAAGATTATGCACAGAGCCTTACCAACCTAAGACAGAAGGATATTGCTTTTGATAATGCATTTTCCATGATGGGTAAGGAAGGCATTCTTGTCAGAATGACCTACGACAGGCTCATTCTTGTTAATGAAACAAAAAAGAGGGAGAAGTGGAGAGCCTTTGGGGTTGCTTGGCAAGAAGCTGACATGGGCCAAGGACAAGGAAATTGGCTGCTTGGCAGGAATATGACATTGGCCATGGACAAGGAAGTAGGCTTCAGGCAAGAATCTGACATAAGGCTAGAACAAAGTAGTAACTTAAGGCAGGAATCTAAATCTTAGGCTAGAACAAGGAAGTAGGCTTCAGACATGAAAATGACCTTGGGCTAGGACAGGGAAGTAGGCTCAGATACTTTGGTCATCCTGATAAGCCTTTAGAAACAATGATCTCAGATCAATGATCTTTGACTACTTGTGTTTATTTTATTGCTTGTTCCTTGACTATTTGCGTCTATTGTATTGCTCGACCCTCAACCTAGAACTGACCTTAATACATGCATGTAATCAAAATGGTATAAAAACATAAAGGAAGAGGGGGTATAGGATATGGGGTTCTAGGGAGGGGAAGTGGGGAAAGGGGATGACACCTTTATTGTAAATAAGTAAAATAGCCAATAAAAGAAGGAACCATTTCTCCCGACCTCCTAAATCTTAAGGCAATGTACGTGCTTTCCAATCAGGAATTTTCAATTATTTTTTAAGAGTGAGTTCTCATTTGCATGGTGGATGCCATATGCTGCTGAACCCAATTAATGCTACATGAATTGATCCTGACAGCTGTGGTGATGATCCTTGCTTCCCACCCCCAGTGTTCGGGGTTCCCAGATGAAAGACACACACAGACTTATATTTTGATATGCATTAAATAGCTCAATGGCTGGACCACTTCCTAACTTCCATGTAGCTAGCACACTCCTCACCAACACTCTTGAGTTACTTTTTAAAATCTATATACTTTCTCAGCTGCCCCAGACCCAGACCTTCAGCTCTCTTGGGCTGAGTTCTCCAGCACCTAAGTGATGGCCATGCTCAGATTCTCTCAAACAGGCTATCTACTTTTGACCCTTCTTCAGTCCCTTGAGTAGGAATCCTAAAGTCCTGCCTCTGTTTCTCTGCTCAGCTATATATTTACCAATTAAAACCAACTGGGGATTTTGAAAGTTTCTTTAAGTGCTTCTCGGCTATTCAAGATTATTCTGTTATGAATTTTCTATTAAGATGTATATCCCATTTTTTGATTGTGTTGCTTGATTTTTTGGAGATTAGCTCCTTGAGTTCTTTATATATATTGGATGTAAGCTATCTATCAGATGTTGGGTTAGTGAAGATTTTTTTTCCAATCTGTAGGTTACTGATTTGTCCTATTGACTATGTCCTTTGCCTTACAGAAGGTATGAGGTCCCATTTATCGATTCTTGATCATAGATCCTGAACCCTTGGAGTTCTGTTTAAGAAATTTCTCCCAGTGCAATGAGTTTGATGGTCTTTCCAACTTTCTCTTCTATTAGATTCAATATATCTGTTTTGATTTTTAAAAACTTTTTGATATTATCAATATATGACATCATTTCTCCTTTCCCTTTCCTCTTTCCAATCCCTACCATATTCTCATCCCTTCTTTCTTCCCTTCAAGTTAATGGACTTTTTAAACCACTAATTGCTATTGTATGCATATATATATGTAAAACATGTTCAGTCCATATAACATTGGATGCATGCATGTTCTCAGGGCTGACAATTTGGCACTGCAAATGAACTGCTGTGATCTTCTTTGGGGATATCTGCTTCTTCAATTTCCAATTTTCTTCTGTTTCTTGTATTGCTTTACGTATAATTGAGGCCTGTGAGATTGTCTCTATCAAGCTTGTCACGCCTTTGTTCAGCTCACATTTGGGCAGAGATGTTGTTGAGAGTTTATGAGTGTAAACTCTGATGTTATAAAGAAACATGTGATATCTTTATAACATCAAATCTACAGTCATTTTGTCACAGCAATGTCCTTGGTCTTCTGGAACTTCACATTTTTCTTCCTCTTCTTCCTTATTGTTTCCTGAGGCTTACTTTCAGGAATATTTTGTAAATGTATCAAATGAATAATTATTTTAATAATTAATTGTCTATGTCTAGCATGTCAATATTTTTTCCTTTCATTGAAAAGAGACTTTTTATCTCATATAACATATTCTGATTATGGATTCTTCTTTGACTTCTGCCAGTTTCTTTTTACCTTCCTTCTATCAGGGTCCACCACAGTATGTCTCTCATTTGCAAACAAACATGTTTCTATGGGATAATAAAATTAAATAGAAAAAAAACCCTAACAAATAGGAATAGGAAAACCAGATACACTGAATCTAATAGATTAGAACGTGGAAAAGAGCCATGAACTCATTGGCATGGGGGGAGAGGATTTCCTAAACAGAATTTCAAATATATATATGCAGAGGTTTGCTTATTTGCACACTAAAAAATCTCATAAAAACACTAATATGAGGCACAATATATACACATATAGTACCTTCATAGTAAAAAGAGGAAAATATATATTAAGAAAATAAAAATTAAAGAATCAATACCCCAGTGTTACTCCCTTTTGTAACATAAATACTTCAATACTTCCTCTGTACATAATGTTTTGAAATGGTTCAATTTATTCTTATTTTAAAATTTATGGCAAATCAAAATTATGAGATAATCTTAAGAATTAGAAGTAGCTTTTAACTTTGAGATTTTTAATTTCATCAAAATTGTTAAGATTTCAGGAACTCCTACAAATGAAATAAATATGTGTTACATTATGATATTGGCATAAGTCTTTGAAGAATAGAGGTGGAATATTGTATAAATTAAAGGTATATGTTTATACATCTGGAAAAATTGTTCAGTAGTTAAGAGTACTTGCTGATCTTGACACTGTGCCTGATTTGTTTCTAGGATCCACATGGTAGTGCATAACTATTTATAATTCCAACTCCAGAATATCTGGCATACTCTTCTGGCTTCTGCAGACACCAAGGATGCAGGTCATTCATATACATACATGTAGGCCAAGCACTCATATAATATACATATAAACACATCCCTTAAAATGATGTGCTTAGCTGTCACATTGAGATATGGTTATCTTGGGATGATTAAACTTTATGATCAACTGCCTTGATTTAGAATTTCCTGGAGATACACCTCAGTGTATGTCTTTGAGCAATTTTCTAATAAGGTTTACCTGAAGATGGAAGACTCAGCCTTGTTGGGAGCTGACTCTGAGGCAAGGTCGGCTGTTATCTTTGCAGCCATCTTGAGCCATGTACCCTGACAAGAGACTTGTTTTCAACAGCCTACAACAGCTGAGCACACTCTGATAATTATCTTGATCCTTTCAGTCAAGACTAGGCAGTGCTAGCACATGTCTTTAATCTCAGCACCTTGAGAGACTCAGGAGAGATAGAAAAGAAGCAGTCAGGCAGTGAAGTAGTGTGAGGCAGTCAGACAAGGCAGTCAGAGGCAGAAAGCAGACAGACTAGTCAGAGCAGACAGACTTCATCTCTAGACAGACTCAGACTAGACAGACCGACTCACAGCAGATAGACTCAGAGCATACAGACTAGACTAGACAGAGAGACTAGACAGAGACAGACTCAGACAGACTCAGGCAGACAGACTAGACAGAGCAGACAGACTCAGACCGTCTCCAGCAGCAGACTTCGTCTCCAGAGCAGACTCCGTATCCAACAGGCAGACTTTGTCTTTGACCAGACTTCATCTTGTCTCCGTCCCCATCCCCACTCTCTCTCTTGCTCCCTGACCTGCGGACCGGAACAGCAGAATGGCTCCATACAAAGTGGTGCCCAAAGGGGAGCAGCAAGAACAAGAGACCCAGTGAGGGATGTTACCAGAAGAGTTGACTGAAAATTCAGAAGTGTAACAGAGGTGATTGCTGTGTGGAGACGAGCCTGAATATGATGGCAATGCTCCATGGACTGATATAATACTAAAAACAAAATACACAATTCACACTAGTGCTAGGCTTACCTTTTTTTCTATATATACAAGTATACTGTCATAACTGCTGTAGTTGCTACATCTTCTATATCAAGGTTGACAACATTCTTATGGATTGTTAATAAAAATACATGTTCTTTACCTTAAGTTGCTTTTGAAAATTATTTGATGACAATTATGAGACAAAGGGATATTCACATAAACTTATTAGTTAGAAAATATCTTCAACAAAGAGTAGCTTTGGCTATAAGGACAACAAAACTATAATGACAAAATATTCAAGTAAGCAACTACTTTCTTGTTAAAATTAAGGTGAGTATCCTGAGTTTAAATGCGTACCTGGCACCAGTATTGGGAGAAAACAACCTATGGCTAGACAGTCATACATCCTACTGAGAACCTACTACTATCACTCTACTAAGCAGTTATAGGATTAAACAAACTTTAAATCACTTGTCATTATAACCTCAGATTCATGCATATATCAACCTTCAACAGAGAATCTTCCTTTAATATTATATGGTGATTAACTCAGAGATTCACAATTGGTCATGGTGCTGGTCTAACTGACAGTTGGTATGTAGAAAAATGAAAATAGATCCATATTTGTCACCTTGCACAAATCTCAAGTCCAAGTGGATCAAGGATATCAAAATAAAAACAGATACACTGGATCTAAAGAAACAGAAATTGGGAAAAAGTCACAAACTCATTAGAACAAAGGGGGGGGGATTTTCTAAACAGAACTCCAATGGCTCAGACTCTAAGATCAAGAATTGATAAATGGGAGCTCATGAAACTGTAAAGCTTCTGTAAGACAAGGTACAGAATCAATAGCACAAATGGGCAACCTAGAGATTTGGAAAAAACCTTCTCTAATCCCACATCTGATAGAGGACTAATATCCAAAATATATAAAGATACTCCTATTTAAAACTGGATAATGATTTGAAAATACACGTTTTGGGGCACAAAGAGGTATGGTGGTTCACTCTCATACTCTGCACTCAAAGACTTAGGAATAATTACTATTTTTCAAATTAGGCTGCACTCTAAAATAAAGTCCAGTTCTGCTTGGGCTACAGAGCCATCTCTCATAAGCACAAATAAACCTAGTGAATGTTATCATAGGTTACATTTATTTTAACGCTTTTCAATTAGCTGGATATATTAACCCTGACCTATAACCCTAGTAGTTCTAGTAGTTGTACATATACCAAAACAGACAGGCAAATACACATATCTACACATACCTGCATATATACTCTCTCTCTCTCTCTCTCTCTCTCTCTCTCTCTCTCTCTCTCTCTC
>NW_021604641.1:5049289-5112555 GCF_004785775.1 Grammomys surdaster | reverse complement strand
CTCTCTCTCTCTCTCTCTCTCTCTCTCTCTCTCTCTCTCTCTCTCTCTCTCTCTCTCTGTTTCTCTCATACATATATATGGAAATTCATGGTAATTTGCTGCTTTTTACCTAATGAATGTATTCTTCTGTATGGTAGAATGAGCTTGTCCTATCAATAATGGGATCACATTTTAGGCTTAGATGGCCAATATGAATAGTAATGTGGAACTCAATTTGCTCTACCAGTTGAAGGGACACCTGACCACTAAATGACTTAGCTAATTATCATTTTTCTTGTCTAACTTATAATCCCTCATTTTTGAAAAGCTAATGTAACTTTCTCCAATCTCATGTATTCCCCTAGGTGATCTTTAAGCTCCTTCAATTCCAATAGACATATTTTGATTAATAACAAGTTTGAAAAGATACTGTCATTTCCTATGTACACGAAGGCTTCCTAAACTCTACTTTCATACTACCATTAAAAAAAGGAGACCATTCAATGCAGTTTGAAGTGTTTTCTTCAGAATAATCATATAGACAACATTCTTTTCTGTAAAGTGTTTATTAAGTTATACTATCACTTCTTAACACGTGTCTAAGGAATTATATAAAATAAAATCAACTTTAATGTGAGTCTTTCGCTACATACACATCACTGATACGATCTAATTATTATCCAACATGAATATAAAATCTATTTGTTTTACAACATTCATTTTCTTGTTTAGTATTCGAGGTTTAAAGTACAGACTTAATTCTACCTTCTAAAACAATGAGAAGTTCTGTCTTCTAAGTGTTCTGATATAAATGAGCTAGTAGGGAAACTGTTTCAAGCAGGTTGACTTTGTACAGAAGTAACATTTTCTATTCAGCTAAAGTTCAACTGACTTTGACTTCCCTGAACTGGCTGTTGTGAAATTGCCCTCGGAGCTTTATTGGAACTGCTGCCGTCTTAGTAATGAAATGTTGTGTTGTGAAAGTCATGCTCAGAGTGTTGATTCTGCTTCTAAGTGACATTGTGGGAGCATAACACATATTTAGTTACCTACCTGACAAGTTGTCTATTTAACACAGAAAAAAATGATCTGACTATGATTGATGGCCCAGCTGCCCTTTTTCAGTGATGGGGAAAATAAGCTGAGTCAAAGCAGATCTGGCTGCACAAGGGCGAGTCTGTCTGCAGTGGATTCCCTCATTTCTCTTCATTTAGAGAAGGCTTTCCTTTGAGCGTATATTCCCACAGTCTCCAATCTACCAACCACTGTGATTATTGCTTTCTTCTTTTCACTTTGAAATTACTTTAGAAACATTATCCTGCCCTGGTCTACATTAGAATAAAGCTTTTCATACATTTTTAGCTACATGTTGTCTGGGTCAAGGACAACAATACTGAAAATCGGAGTCCTTGCTAAGGATTACTAACTGAATCATTTACTTCTGGGTACAAGTTTCTTTTGATCTCTTGACTTGAACTCTTCTGTTTGCTTGTTTTCTTTTTCTTTTTTTATTTATGTAGCAGTAAATGTTCTCCACATATAGTTACATAATTATAACCATTGTGAGGTACAATATAAGATTATAATTGCTAGGGATATTAAACTTGTCGCCATTTTAATTTGCAGCTCCAAACACTAATGTGGTAACTGTGTTTTAATGTTTAAAAATGTTTTGAAAATGTTTACCTGAGTTAATGAGAAAATATTTAAGTGACAAATTTGAAAGTGATAAATATCTATGAGAAGGAGAAATGGTTAAGAAACAGCAGTGTGGTCACTTTAGGCCAACTCAGAAAGGAATTAGGAATAGATAATTAGAGGCAGGAACTACTAAGCATGAACTTGTCTAAATATGGTTTGAGTGTGCTGCTGTGGTAAATATAAAAGCAAGATTGACAAACCTAAGGATGCATGAAAAAGTAGTATATCATTGGACTTTTTTCCAAAGTAAAACCCAAATTTTAGGATGTATATAATAGTAATACTATGAATAAAAGGAGCTTGGAATAGAAGCATTCTTTATGGGTTGATATGATTGCTTCTAGAAGGCATAGACTTTTACATAAATAATCCAGTACTAGACTTGGAATGCTTCCATATGAGTTATAAGACAGTAATGAAAGCCCTGTAAAGAAGCCCAGATTTTGATATTTCACCTGCTTTACCACCAAAACATAATAGTAAAATACTATTTCTAATGACACTATACACTTTGGTGGTAAGAAATAGAAAATTCTATTTGGAACTGAGCAGGAATTTTTTTCCCTACTAACTAGTATTCATAGTACATGAAGATGTTATAGAACTGCTAGGGGAGAAAACTTATTAACTTTATTAACAAAGTATCAGCCCTATACACTATAATACTGATCCATCAGCAAAACACGCCCCACCCTGGAGGAATAGTTGCACAGGCACATTGTTGGTAACTAATTAGTTATTATTAGAGGTCTTCTCTGCTGAAAGAAATATGGATCTGGTAAAACAAAAGCTTGTGACTAGGTAGGTCATTAGACTAAGAGGAAAATATATAGTAGACGTGACATTTTCAACCTGAGGAGCTGAGAAATTCCTTTGCACAGGGAGTATTGGTTAACTTACAGAATTATATTTGTCAAAGTGTGGAGAATCAGAAATTCTTCCATGTTCAGCACAAATTGGGACATGTGGAATTATGTAAAAACTAAAATGTACTGACTTTCTTTAGCCCAAACAGAAAACTGAGGGAAAGTTTACATAAGAGTACTGAAAGAGCCACAACTCAAATCATCACACTAGATCAAAATTTCCTGGTGCTGATCACTCTTTGTGAGATTTTAAAGACAATTTGACAAATTTGTGTAATCTCTATGCATACTATCAGGAGCTTAAGAAACAATTGATTTTGATAGACTTTGAGTCGAGAACTGTTTTCTACACTGTTTTTCCTTAATGTTATTTTCTATTTACCAGGATTGACTTTAGAAAAGATCCCTCCACAGATCTGCAGGAAGAAAATCATAACACAAATGCCACATTATGTCTCCATAGCACAGACTTTCATTCCCCTAGGAGTTACTGAAGAACTTGGTTTCAGTTGGGGAAAAGGGCATTCTTCGCACTGAATGCCATTCACCCTTTTCTATCACCTAATGGGAAAAACAACAAATAAGTATTAGGACATCAAAAAAAGAATGTGTTTCAAATGTCACAAGTTGAAAAGTATATTTAAAACAAAACTTGTGGTATTAAACTATTTATAACATGTATTAACAAACTACTTTAAAAGTTTTTTTTTTTTAAGTATACAAAAACTAGAGCAAAAACAGTTGAAAGAATAACTATCTACTTCCTATAAGGACACATGGAGAACTTTCCCTAGCATTACCACAACACATAACACAGATGCCTTTGTTATAACTAATACAGTTCTATCATTAAATTACCAGTAGCAGCCCACTTTTTCACTGCTACTAATCTTTGGTATACATTCTAAGAGACTGTGGAAATGTAATTATGTGTGTATTTGTGTATATATATATATATATATATATATATATATGCATATTTATGAATATTTGCCATTATAACATTATACAGAATAATTTTCTTTCCCTAAAAATTCCAGAAACAGCATTGGAAATCCATCAGCAAAATACAATCTCACTAGAAGAAACCCAAGTTTTAGTTTTATTTGGAATAATGTAGACTATACATGTTTTTCAACACTTCGCCATTATGCAAAAGAGTTGTTTTGTAATAACAATGGATAATGTTAATGCTTGCACTATGTGATTATTCCAAAGAAGTATATTTTTCCCAATTGGAAATGAGCAAATCAAAGCATAATTATATGCAGATTACATGATCATCTGTATAAATAAAAGTTTCTACCCTAAACTAGTAGAAGTAATGAAAAGAATTCAACAAAGTTAAAAGATAAGACACAATAAACAAAATAAGTAAAATTGCCATGAGCCAATTACAATTCTTTGAAACATAACAGTGAAATCCAATCACATTTAAAATAGATACAATTCTATCTAGAAATAGCTACAGAAAATTAAAGAACATGTTTAAAAAACAAGATGAAAGACCACTACACTTTAAATGAAAAAACATTGAAATAATTGAATATTATATGAAGATGTAAAAATACTTCATGTTTTTTAATTACAACCATCATTGCTACAAAAATATCATTACTATACTAGAGGGCCTGCCGATTTACTTGTAGCATTTAAAACTGCTTCATTAGAAATGTTAAAAATAATGAAGTATTAGAAATAATGACTTCAATAAAATATAAAGAAAAGTTGGTCATAGTAAGTTTAATAGGAAATAAATAATTCTTAAAAAACACAAAACGAACAAAGGGAATTAAATATATTAATAAATGGAAAGTACTAATATAGTTAGGATTTCTCTTCAATCACTCAAACGAACTTCAAAAAATTATCTTTCTGTCCTCATATCAGAAAAATTTTCCTGATCCAAAGGTTCAGATGTTGTTCTATAAATACTTCAGTTATGATCTTTGTTATAGTTTCCATCTGCTACAAAATATATCTCTTTGATGAGGGGTGAGATATGTCCATATTGATATAAAGTTAAGTATGTAGAGTAAGTTTTCAATCATATTGTCCCTAAGAAAATGGCAGATGTAGGTTTTCCTTTTAGGAACTGTGATATTGCTAGCCCTAAGAAGTTGGCTGTCTTTACAGTACCAGATATCAAGTTCATTCTTCTCAGAAGTCTATGAATCCAAGCACACAGTTGTTGGTCTCCCCCACCATAAAATTTCCGCTATAGAAACATGAAAGACAACTTGCTGGGCTAGTTGGTCATTGTCAGCTTTTACAGGCTTTACTACTGACTGGAATTATTGATTAATTTTCTCCATTGGAAGCATTATAACACCTTCAGATACTTGAGAGTAGGACCTTGGGGAGAAGGCTTAAAGACCAGTTCCAGCTCCATTCTTCATAGCCTTATATCTAAAAGGGTTATAGTCTTCAGTAAAAGGACTTATCCTCAAGTTCTGGGAAGCAAATTAGTACAATAATAATAGTCTATATTGTTTGGGTGGGCGTTGGGACTCACTGAAAAACAACTATAAGGCAAAAGGCTTCTGATAGTCTGCAACTCATTATTTTATTTTATTGAAGATAGATGCTTTTATATAATGTATTCTGATCAGAGTGTTCCCTCTCACTGCTACTCTCAGTTTCTCTTTACCTTCCCATTCTAGATCCACATTTTTCTTTCTTTCATTAGAAAGGCAGCAGGCATCTAAGGAATAATTATACACCATAACAAGATTTTTTTTTTAAAAAAACATCAGCCTATGACAACACAACCACACAATTAAAAAAAATCTAAGAAACACGTATAAATGCAGAGACACACATGTCAAAAATTCCCATAAAGTCACTAATCCAGGAGCCATAATAAATATACAAAGGACCTATAAGGTAAAGAAAAAAATGCCCTGTCTTAACATTATGAGAAGACAAAAAAAAGAAAGAAAGAAAAAAGAAGAAAGAAAAGAAAAAATCTAACAACAACAACAACAACAACAAAAACCAACAACAACAAAAACAGAAAACAAACGTGCAAAGTGCAAAGATTCCACTATTAAGTTTATTTTGAATTTGCCAACTTACTTCTGGGCCTGAGGCATATCCTGAAAAGTGGATTGTTTTTCCAGTGAGGTTCCCTGTGAGAAAATTAATTTTTCATTTACAAGTGGAGATAAATTGAAGTTAGCATCTGTGTTAGGGACAGTGTATGTGTCTACTCCTTTCAGTTCTAGAATTCCATCTGGTACACACTCATGCAACTCTGGTACATTCTGCCACAGTCTGAATTACATGTGTGCCAGACAGATTATGTTTAGAAAGCAATAACATGGGTTGTTTAGGGGTTCCAAAAGACCCCTTTAGCCAATAACTTAGTTAGATGTAAACAAGTTTGGGGATGTGAATTTACTTTGATGAAGCAACCTGTACAGTTGGGGCTCTGCCTACCCTCATATTTGGCAATTTCACAGTAGTTAGATTGGGGATGGTGATATGGTGATACCCTCATCATTTTTTTTTATACTAGGGTTTTTGTTTTGGTGTGTGTGTGTGTGTGTGTGTGTGTGTGTGTGTATGTGTGTGTTTCTATATGAAGTTTAAAATTGTTCTTTCATGTTGTTTAAAAACTTGTGATGAAATTTTGATGGAAACTGCATTGAGTCTCTAGAATACTTTTGGTAAGACGACAATTTTTACTATTTAAATGCTAACAACACATGAACATTAAAAATCTTCCATCTTTTGACATCTTCTTAATTTTTGTCTTTAAAGTATTAAGGTTTTAACTTATACAAGTTTTTACTTGCTTAGTTAGAGTAAATTCCCAAGATATTTACTTCATGGTGGGGCCTTGTGCAATTTCCACAATTTCAGAAGGAATGCCATAGGTGTATCCACCTTAATTGGCAGCCATGATATTGGTGTAGCTTCTTGAACATGTCTAGAAGACACTGTCTAGGAGCAGGTCATAAAATGTTCTGCCTTTTCTGCACACACACACACACACACACACACACACACACACAATTATGTGTGCATAATTTTGAATTTAAAAAATCATTGAATGTCACTATTCTGTTACATAAATGTGTGTGTATGTGTAGGAAATAATAATTATTATTAAAATAAAAGGTCATGAAATTGAAAGGAAATAGAAATATTGGTGACATTAGGGAGAAGACAGGAAGAAGTGAATTTATGTAAATAGAGAACTCATAAATACTTAAAAATACATATTTAAATAAAAATCATATATAGTAATATAAGGTTTACTGGTATAAGAGGCAAACAATACATAATTGTATAAATACATTTGTTATTAATAATTATATGGAGAAAAATCTTTTACTAATTTTGATCTATGGTGTCATGTAAACGAAATTGCCAGATATATTTCATGAAATGGTCTTTTGGATGTATGGTGTTAGTCACTAACAATGTAAATGTAATTCAATGTAAATGTGTTAAGAATCACAGCAGGCTTTGAAGCCACTGTGCTTTAAACTCAGGTTAGCCCAGCAGGACATTTTGGAACCTAAAAAGAGATTAAAGCAATTATGTATACCAAGAACATAAATGTCAACAGCAATTTAGAACAAGAATGAATTGTGAAAATGTTTCCAGTTCAATATTTTTCTCTGAAAGCAAATAATCAGTATGAAGCTTTTGCAACAGAAAGTTAGAAGGAAATATATTGACAAGTAAAACCAACAGCGTATTTAAGGAGGAAGTTTTAGAATAAGGCAGTGTCCTTGGTTACTAAATATATCAGTAATTCCCATAGGGTTTTTTGATTTTCTTATTTCCCTCCTAGGTCACACATTTGGTAGAACTTTCTTCTTTGCCCATAACAGTGGCACTTAGGGATGAGTGTTTCTGTTGAGTGGTTTATTCTTATAAGAACTTCATTTTTGAAGCTTAAAAAATCTTCATTGGTGTTACTGTACTATTTTGACCAGGTGAAGAATATTTAAACTGAGTATCGCATGCAAATCGCCAGTGAGCTTTCTTATAGAAAGGGCTATATTTTATAGTCTCAAAAGCAATGATAATACTTAAAGAACACATTACTTTACTATTTAGCTAATACTCAATTAGAAAAGCTACATGGCAATAGCTGTTTAGGTGGTGGACATTATTTTCTCAGGCCCCTCAAATATACCTAGAACAGAATAATCTGAAAAGTATGCTAATACTCAATTCTATTATCACAAAAATGGGTAATACAGGTAATTGCATTTATAGATAAAATAACTTCACCATTTACAATGTATTCTGTCACTCATCTGTGACTAATGAGTGCACTGGTCAATTGATCCAGTCCGTCATTGATATATCAGTCTGTCATCTATCATCATACAATATGAATAGTAAATGCATCTATGCCTTGCTTGGTCTTTTTCCTGCAGCAGACTCCTAGCTGGTCTGCTCCCGTGAAGGCACCATATCCTGACCTATCCTAGAGAAACCATTGTACTCAGAGCAATGGGTAAGAACCCTCAGCCAAACAGAAGCCTCAGAGCTATAGCTGGGAGCCTGGTTCACTCAGGACCCATCAACGACCAAAACCCCATTGTCTCAAATACCACTCCACTTCTGTCCTGTCTGCTTGGTCCATGTTGCTGAGGCTTACTCCTAGCTGGTCTGCTCCTGAGAAGACACCATATCCTGAACCATTCTAGAGGAGCCATTATACTAAGAACAGCAGAAGATCTGCTGCACTCAGAGCAGTTGAGGAAGCTGGACTCCCAGGAGCTCTAACACGCTCAGGATCATAGCTCTGCATCTAATCCCACAACACTCAGAGGAACCTGTACTCCAAGGAGTACTAACATGCCCAGGATCACAGAATTTCAGGATCCCAGAGGCAGCATGAGTCCCAGGAGCACTTCCACCCAGGGTCTCAGGATCACAGAGACAGCCAGACACTGAAGAGTTCTGACACAACCAAGATAACAGGACAGACAGGCTCCCATCAGAGACAATGAGTGCAGGTAGCATTAGAGATAACCAGATAGTGAAAGGCAAGCACAAGAACATCAGCAACAGAAACCAAGGTTACCTAGCATCATCAGAAACCAGTTCTCCCACTGTAGCAAGTCCTGGGCACTCCATCACACTAGAAAAGCAGGATTCAGATTTAAAATCACTCCTAATGATGATGATAGAGGACTTTAAGAAGGACATAAATAACTCCCTTAAAGAAATACAGGAGAACACAGGCAAACAGTTGGAAGTCCTTAAAGAGGAAAAACAAAAACAAAAATGAAAACAAAAAAATCCATTAAAGAATTACAAGAAAACACAACCAAACATGTGAAGAAATTAAACAAAACCATCCAGGATCTAAAAATGGAAGTAGAAACAACGAAGAAATCTGAAAGGGAGACTACCTTGGAGATAGAAGGAAAGAGAACAGGAGGCAAAGATGCAAGCATCACCAACAGTATACAAGAGATAGAAGAGTGAATCTCTTGTGCAGAAGATACCATGAAAAACATTGACACAACTTTCAAAGAAAATGCAAAATGCATAAAGATCCTAACCCAAAACATCCAGGAAATTCAGGACACAATGAGAAGACCAAACCAAAGGATAATAGGTATAGATGAGAGTGAATATTCCCAACTTAAAGGGCCAATAAATATCTTCAACAGAGTTATAGAAGAAAACGTCCCTAAAGAAAGAGATGCCTTGAACATACAAGAAGCCTACAGAATTCCAAATAGACTTAGACCAAAAAAGAAATTCTTCTCATCACATAATGATCAAAACACCAATTGCTGACTGGTTGGTGGTCCAGTTTCTGAGAGATCTCGGGGGATTTAGGTTAATTGAGAATTCTGATCCCCCTATATGGTCCTCCTTCTCAGCTTCTTCCAACTTTCTCCTAATTAAATCACAGGAGTCAGCAGCTTTTCTCCATTGGTTGTGTTCAAATATCTACATCTGACTCATTCAGCTGCTTGTTGGGTTATTTCAAGGACAGTTATGATAGATCCTTTTTGGTGAGCGCTCTATAGCCTCAGTAACAATGTCAGGTCTTGGGACCTCCCCTTGAGCTGGATCACACTTTGGGCCTATTCCTAGACCTTCTTTTCTTCAGGGTCCTCTCCACTTCCATCTCTGCAGTTCTAGCTGGAAACAAACCAGATGTCCACGACAGAAGAATAGATACAGAAAATGTGGTTCATATACACAATGGAATACTACTCAATACTACTCAGCTATTAAGGTTGAGGACATCCTGAGTTTTTCAGGCAAATGGTTGCAATTAGAAAATATCATCCTGAGTGAGGTAACTTAGAAAAAGACATGTATGGTATGTACTCACCAATACGTGGATGATATTAGCCTCCCACCCCCCAAAAAAAGTATAGAATACCCAAGATACAGTCCACAGAACTAAAAAGGGTCAACAAGCTGAAGGGCCCAAGTGAATATGCCTCAGTCATTTTTGGGAGGGAGAAGAAAGCAACCACAAAGGACAGGGATGGAAGGACCTGGGAAGGAAAGGGTATGGGGGTAGGCGATAGGGGTTGATAAAAAGTATAGCTCCCACCTTAACTGAAGGTTTCTAGATGCAGAAAAGCAAGAATGGAAAAGGAAGAAGTATCACAGGTGGGTGAACTACTCAGCAGCAATAAGCAACAGATTTGAAAGTTCATCTACCCCCTTGGTTTCTCCATTGTGGCTTCCCTATATCTTACACAGACACTGCTATAGCACTTTCTGAGGGTTAAGATGGCTGAATGTGTTAAATTGTTTCTTAGGGCATCTCTGTGACAGCAAGATTTCCCAGAGCATTCTTCTCAATGAAGAATCTTTCAGGGGAATTACATTCTTTATATCTTGTAGCCTATAATATTTGGGGTTAAGCTAAGTTCAAAGATGTGTCCAAAACTTATTTTTTTATTATCCTAGCAAATTGCAATTGAATTATTTTAGTTAACCTAATTACATCATGTCATATTCTCTAAAAAAGAAAGGAAAGGAAAAATGGAGTTTAGTTTGTGGTGGTTAATTACACTTATATATAAAGTATGGTGGTTTAAATGAGAATGTTGCAATATTCTCATGAATCTGAATATTTGGTCCCCAGTTGATAGATCTATTTGAGAAGGATTAGGAGTTACGACGTTATTGGAGAAAATGAGTCACTGGGTGGACTTTGAGATATCAAAAGTATATATATATATATATATATATATATATATATATATATATATGAATATGAGATTCATTAGAGTAGTTTGATAGCTGTGTTCAAGTTAGGCAAACAATGATTGTTTACTGATAAAAAGTCCAAGATCCAGTACTATTATAGTCCACTATGCTGTATGTCTTAGTTGTCTTCAGTGTATGCTGAAATCTCAAATAAATCAAAAAGGGGAGACTCTATTTCAAATTAGGTAATAAGTTTAACACTGAGAGAAGAAGCAAACAAAGAGTAAGTGTTTCTTTCCTCCTTATTCCCTATATAGACGGTGACCAGACAGTGTGACTTAGATTTAAGGTAGATCTTCCAACCTCAAAAGATCCCTGAGATATAACTCTGAAGGTATGGTTTTGGCCTTACCAACTGAAAGTGAATTGCTTCTCGTGGTTTGATCAGGTACCAAGAAAAAAAGCATTTGCCAGATCAATTAGCTGGATGCTATGTACCAAATGACGTGTAAATCTGCTCAAGTAAGGATGTCACATTTGGAACAGCAATGAAAATTCGAGACACTACTTGAGATGCTCTCTATAGTCAACTCCTTTTAATTGGATATTTAATTTATTTTCATTTCAAATTTATCATTCTTTCCAGTTTCAACCAGAAACCCCTATCCAATTCTCCCTCACCCTGCTTCTATGACGGTGCTTCCCACACCCACCCACCCAATCCCACCTCCTCTACATAGCATTTGCCTACACTGGGGCATCTAGCCTTCACAAGACCAAGAGCCTTCCTCCCATTGATGCCAGACAGTGCCAGCCTCTGCTACATATGCAGCTAGAGTGATGGGTCTCTGGGAGATATGGGGATGGGGGTGTTCTGGTTGGTTAATATTTTTGTTCTTCCTATGGGGTCGCAAGTCACTTCAGCTCCTTCAGTCCTTTCTCTAACTCCTCCTTTCGTTTCCCTGTGATCAGTCCAATGGTTGGCTGCAAGCATCCACCTCTGTATTTGCCAGGCTCTGGCAGACCCTCTCATGAGACAGCTATATCATATTCCTGTCATCAAGCACTTCTTGGCATCCACAAGAATTGTCTGGGTTTGGTATCTACAGTCACCTTTTATTCTTTATGCTCCATCTATCTTTAACACGCCCAGATAAAAGAATATAAAGGGTGATGTCTTACAAACTGCCACTTTGGCATTTTTGACATACTCTATGATGGCACTGTTTTCTGCATTTCAACTATGATGCAATATTTTCTTTGAGTCACTATTTTTTCTTGTAGAGAAATTTCCAACTGCTTCCATTTGTTTATTCTAACCATAATAGCGTTCACTTCACAATCATTTTACTAGGAATTCTGTCAACTTCTATGTACATTTATTTCAATTTACATTATGGGTAGGCAAAAAACTACTTTTGGTCTGTTTCATGCCTGGAAACACGATTATTAGCCATTACCAAAGATACATACAACTCATGCTATCAGAAAATCCCTTTGCCTGTTGCCCATTACAGGTTGAGACATTATGGACAATATTTTGCCTATGACACCTATTATGATAACTGTGATTACCTTACATTTGATCATTCAGTTCTAACACCTGGCCTCTGCTGAGTAGGAGCTCAATTAAACCCACTGAATTCAATTCTTCTGACTTTGCACTGATTGTACAGTTAGATAAATGAAAGGGGTAAAAAGAAAGCCTTTTGAATGTCCTAATGTTCCTCTTCCCATTTTGTGTCTTATATGATTAATTAAGGGCAGGTCTTCTGGGCCTTCCCATTGTGGAGGATTAGGTTTACACAGATTACTCACTCTAGCATTGCAGTTTCCCTGATCTTTAAAATCCCTTCATCAAAACTAAGCCAAAGGATATCAGACGTCTCTAATTCCTTTTCAGTAGGCCAGTTTTTGATAAATGCTTCGTCCAACAATTCAAACTTTTGACACTTTTTAAAACTGTGTTAGATTCCATAATAAACTGAGATTCTCCACTTCATAGGCCCATATCATTAAACTGGGTCTGAACCAGTTTTCTATTCATTCCATTATTATTCCACATCCTTAAAAGAAATTTATACAGATTTATGTTTGAATGAATTAGAAAACCACAAAACTCTTTTGTGGTATAGAGCATTTTCTCATAGACGTTAATTTCTATATCCTTTTAGCAGCCTGTTTATTCTTAAGCCTGATTATAGGTCTATAGGCAACCATTGGTGGGACCTGAGGAACATCACTATTGTCTTGCCTGGCAACTTTTTCAAGAGAAGTCAATTCTGTTTTAGCAAATAATAAAGGATTAAATTTCTCAGACAAAAGTACAAAATGGAACTTTTAATAGTGGAGGAATTAGGGGTGAGATAACTCTTTTTCTAAGGCTGGTGATAATCCCTGCCCTTCAGTTGAGATAAACCTTTGAGAATTACAAGGTTTATGGTTCACAACATCAGATCATCTTTCCACATATTTTTATACTAAGTTACAGGATCCCATTCTCTACTAATGAATAACTTTTATTAGGCCGGTATTAGAATGTATGGCTCAGATTTATGTAGATCTTTTTACCCCAAATATCTAGATTTGATATATCCTCACTTCAAATGATATAACCACGTAAACTCCATCCCTCAGGGAATATCCAACTGCTAGGGTTTTAATTAATTCCAGATGTGACCAAGTTGACAACCAAGAATTGCCATCACGAACAAGTTATATGATTTTATACTAAGTGATATCTACTAAAGAAATTTCTCTGATGGTGGTTGAGCAATTCACCAACCTATGGATATAGTCATCTGTCATTAAGAGTCATTTTATTCAAATGTTTCTTTAGCAGAACAATTTTTAGATTTACCCCTCAAATTTTTTATCCCAATTGACAATGTAATGTATTTCATGGAACATTTCTTAAATTCATTAAAGAAAGATTGTTGGTTAGTTCTGCAATGGTTTTTTGTCACAATTGCAAGAATGGACACATCTTGTAAGACAGGCTATCATTGCAGCTTGAAGGTTATACATGTGTTTAATTGATGATTGTTTTTCTTTCAGGAGCATTTATAGTGTCTTCTGGCATAACATGCATATTTATTCTCACACTATGAGAAGAAATTCTCTAGCTTAATACCAGCTAGAATCTTTCTCAACAATATGGTCTTACTATCAAGTCCTGGAAGAGAAGCAGTTGCCTGTAATATTTGGGAGACTATGGGAACTCATTGACCAACAACTCAATAGAACAGTAACACATTCCTGGTACTGGGAGTTTTATTTACTAGTACATTATATATACTTAGACCATTGACCCACAATTACAGGGCACCTGAATTTTAGCTACTCTATAATATGTTTATATTTAGGAAGCTTCTACAATAACAGAAGAATTGCTGCTTCAAAAAGTTTTAGTGTTATTCATCCCCCTTTAGAGATTTTAATTACAGTATTTTTCATTATGACTTTGTTAGACCAAGTATTAATTTATTGTGACAGTATGCTTTCTCAAGTCAATATTAGATGATAATTTAGCAGTTGCTTTATTTTAAATTTTAATTAGAATTCCAATGTCAATATTGTTGCATAGCAATATGACCTTCGCAACACATTGAGGTGGTTTCTATTATTTTTCTTTTGTTTTCTGCCTTTGTTTAATATAGTAAAAGTACAAATATCTGTGTTATTATTTGATGGACTAGACTTATTTTATAGCTATTTTCAATGTCAACCATGCCTTTAAGGATACCAATCATTTTATAGCTCTTGGCAACAACTAGGTAGTGAAGGACAAACTACAACAATTTAAATTGAACTTCTCTTCTTTGCTATTCTTTTTCATTGTTATCTGTGAACTTCAACCCTTTATTGTGAGCCAAGCTCAAGTATGAATTTAAAAGCAATGCTTGCTATTGAGTCCTAAACTTTCTGAAAGTTAAAGAAATAACTTTATATCATCCTAAAAAAAATGAATGACAATGTACAACATTGAGGCATTATATCGTTAAGGAACTTATTGGAAATATTGAATTTCAAAGCCTTTAATTTACATGATATAATTAGGGATATTAAATAGAATCACATAGTTATTTTAATTAAGTATATTATTTTTTATTTGTATGATAAAATATTAGATAGATTTGTGCTATATATTTATATTTAAAGCAAAATGTATTTAGGTTCCAGTGTTCATAATCAGTTTCTGAAAAACAATGTTTCAATATGTAAATCACTGAAGAGAAATAAAATTGATTCTTTTGCCATTTTTTTACTAAGTCAGTAATGTTTTGAAACTGCATTTACTCATTCATAAACTATGAATTAAACATCCTTGTTTAACCACTGTTAAGAGAAAAGAACGTACACAGGTTTGCAATAACTAGCAGAAATTTTGAATATGTAAAACTTTTGTTCTTGCAAGAAGAGAATGAGTTCAGTCAGTGAAAAAATCCTCAAAATAAAGTTCTTATACTGGAGAAATCAGGCTGAAGTCTAATGTATGAAAAAAATGAGTGTAAATAACTAATTGAATGTGCCTATATATTTTTTTTTTGCCTAGGCATGTTTAAATATCAATTTTTCCTGTTTTCAATTCTTTATAAAGGCTAATAAATTTAGGTAGCTAATATTTAATAGCTGAATATGTATGTACATATACATTTTATTTATGCATATTTGTTATCATAGATTAATATATATTAATTGAGTAATATATTAAAATAGATTAATATATTAACAGATTAATATATTATAATAGATTAATATATGTTTTAATATTGAATTCAATTGAGCAATATAGCTTCATGACAAAGAACAAAATTTTCCTAAGTTGCATATCTAAGTGTAAAGAAGAAAACAAAGCAAAGTGAATATTCCTATTCACCTTAGATGTATTAAATGCTGTCTTAATTTGTTTCTGTAAGGAGTATCACTTTTAAACACAGAAAGCAACATCTGCTTTAATTTCTCTGACTTAAAAGTGTTTTATTTGATCATGGTCAAGCATTTATTAAATATGAATACTCAATGTTAGAATGAGAAATAACAGTGCCAGAACTTACACACACACATACATGCATACGTACATACATACATACATATACCTATTTATATACACACACACATATTTATTTATCTGTTTATGTATTTACTTGTTTATTTATCTATTGGGTCTATGAATTATGAAAAATATTGCCTGCACAAAACTATAATCCTGACATTTTCCTGAAATGTAGCAGAGGTTACAATTATGTAACTGTCCATTTACCACTAAGTCAATGGAGGAAATGAATAGGGGCATTCTATCCCAGCTTAATTCAATGTGATGACATCTTACTAAAGACAGGGAGACAGAAACATTTCTAAATTCTAATTTTATGCCAAAGTAGAAATATTTACACTTCCTCAGTTTTCATATTCATATAAAAATGAAGTAAGGCAAAATTTATACAAAAATTCTTTGAAAGAGATATTAAGTTTCTCTGGCGAGAGAAGTAGACAAGTGTTCCATCAAAGGTTAAAGAATAGACTTGTAAAGGCACAAATGTAAGTTTTCTGTCCTTCTATAATCTGTAGTAAAACACAAAGTTATCCTTAAAATCCATGAAGTAGCAATGAATTCAGTTGGTAAAATATGGTGATTTACTTGCTGCGCTTTCCCTGTCAGTCAGAATCATGTTAACATTTGCTGTTTTAGACAGTGAAATGGATTTTAAAATACTTCCCTTTAATAAGCACGTAAAAGCGAGAATGAGAGTAGACATGAATTCAAAACCAGATGTTCTCTCTTCAACAGGAGGAGCATTTCCTATTATGGAACTTAATTTTTTTCTATGTAAATATATGTCTAGGTCTACAAATGTACATGTGTGCACACATGCACGAGTGGACACACACAAACACACACAAACACACACAAATAGTTCAGATTGTATTTTATGCAAATAAGTGATATTTATCTAACAATATATAGTCACTGGTTTTGCTTAGACCTTAAAAGAACTTTCACATGTTTTAATTCTTGTTCATTAAAATCTATGAATAGAATTTTTTCTGATAGATTCCATTATTATATCATTTGACTATGAACATATTCTGGACATCAAGGATGAAAGTTAGATGCTTATATTCCAAATGTGTATTGTACTAAAACATCCATTCTGTAATATAAATGTGAGTCAAACATAATGTATACTGAAATACAAAGCAAGAGTAAAATATTTGTCACAAAACAGACAAAAATTATAATATTCAGTATCCCTGAGATAATTCTTGGAGGATGGGGAAAATACACAAGCACACTGGGTAATGAAACAGTGTGGATTGCAATTATCAGATTAAATAGCTGTGTTCTTTTTTTCTTTCATTCATACTTTCTTTCATTCTTTTTTATTTCTTTCTCTTAGCTCTGTTTATTTTTCTTTACAAAATTATATTGGTATAGGGCTAACAAACTTCAGGCAAATATAACTAGGTTTTATATTAACACTTTTGAACATTATTTATAAAGGTATAAAAACAGTTGTGCTTGTCAAATATACCATGAAAATTCATGAAATGCTGGCTTAGAAAACTTGAGAAATACATAGACCAAGATGCCAATCAATGATCTATTTTGAAAAGTACATTTTAATTAATTTAAAAGCCACTCATAGCTTGACAAGGTAAGTTATTTCGACTGATACTCAACATATCAGACTGACAATAATGGTCTTTGTCACCTCAGTGTAGAAACAATTGTTATTGCTTCAGACCTGATTCCACTGGTGTGTGCTTTCTTTCTCTGGTGTATTAAAATATCAGTGTCAGAGTGGTATCAAACAAATAAATGCATTACTTCTCCTTCTGAGACACACAGCTGTCAGTTTCGAAACATTTATAAAGAAAAGATGAGAATACAGTGATATACATATATCTAATGTGATATAAAAGTCTACATTGGCTTTCATGTCCCTGGAACCTGACATCTGCACTGTTCCCTGAACCCATAATCCTGTCCATCTAATAGCATATATTTCTTCATAATGCTTCGTATCCAAAAACATGTCATTGATTCTTTATTAAAATCTCTACCAAAATTCTAATTCAGAAAATTAATTTATAGTCCATTGTACTATCACAATAATATTTATTCTTGTTTAATCTTTGTGATCTGCCTTTGACTGTTACATTTGTATCACTTTCCAAATAAGTTAGAATCAGTCTAAGATTCTAGCCCAAATTTCTACTACATTAATCTATACTACTCCTCAGGCACAGTGTGGGCAACAGAATGTCTACTTGTATCACATAGCTTTCCTCACTCTTTCTTACTAAATATATCTATATTGTTTATGGGCATAAATTATAAATATATGTACAATATATACTATATATACTCAGATATGTTGGTGATACACAGCTATAATTCCAAAACTATAGGTGGACCGCTGTGATTTCTAGCTGAACCTGGTCTACATAACAAGTTCCAGGCCATCTATCCCAGGCTATCTAATGAGACCTTGTTTCAAAAAGAAAAGAAATTATATTTATATTCTTTTTGCTTAAAAGACTTACCTATTTTTAATACTATTAAAATGATTTTAATTTATTATTCTTTGACATTTGTCTCATCTCTAGAGATGTACTTTTCTTGTCATTGATAGACTACTTGTTCTTTATAGATGTAGTACTTTAGCCTAGCATGTGAACATCCTAGTGGGTGTACACATGTAGCATGCAAAAATAGGAGCCTCCTTGTGTTTTCCATCATTTTACTACAAAGTGAACTAGCAGTGTTTGTTGTTAAATATATTTTTGTTTACATCAAAAGAAGCTTTTGCCATTTTGCTTTGTTTATTCAAACCTTAACTCTTTTATTGCAACCATTTTTGCATTGTTTTGTACCCCATGAATACCTTTCTGTTTTGTACATATTGGTGATTCAATCATTAAGATCACTTAATGTTTTGAGTACCTGGGTGCAGTTATTGTTATTGATGTCATTTGAGAGATTAGGGATCCCTGAGCAACTGTCCTTTATCTAGATGTCATGGTAGAAATTTTAAGGGAGGTATACAGTATATTGAGGACTAAATTATTACAGGGACTTGTCACATCTGAAAGTTTTTTGCTGTGGTGAATAGTCATGGACTTCTAATGCTTTGGAGATCATATGGAACCCAAGGCTCACTACTCCATTGCTGTTATGAAATGTATTGTTATACTTATGAATGGGCTTTTATAAATGATTGGCAGGAGAAATGTTAGCCCATGCAATAAAGATGTTATTTTTAAAATGATAGGAAGCAATTTGGTCTTCAGTACAGTCAAAGCTGGTCTTTAGATGACTCCATCACCATATCATTTATATCACCATATTTCACAGCTTTCTTAAGGCAGTAGTTCAGATCGAAATTGAACACATTGAGGGCAGAAATACAGAAAACCAGCCAGTGAGAATCCCATTTTACTCTGGGAGGACCTTGCCCACTGCCTTGGCATCACCAGAGAATAGAAAGATCATATTCTTTTCATTCAAATGGACACCATGCCAGAAGAGCTGTCCACTAAATTCTGGATTATGATGATGTAAAGGAATGTGGTCATAAGTTCCTTTATGTTGCCAGTGTTTTCATGGATATCAGGCCCAGTAGGCAAGGCAATTGGTAGTTCAGAAGGAATTTTTAACAACTGTGAGTGAACTGTCAAACTTCTTTTGGTAATTACATACCAAACAGAGGGCATCAATAAAAGGTAGAAAGATGATGACCTTTCAGGCTCTACCATTGAAGTGGGCCTTGATATTCTCCATTGTAGTGAATGATCCACTAGATTCTACAACATGCATAGCCTCAGCATTAATGAATTTCATGTTGGCAGTATCTCTATCTATTTGAAGATGGAAATAGTCTTCCAATTGATTACAAGATTCTGTTTCCCAGCCTTGACTTCGATGTAATGTAATCGGAATCATAAGATAACATGGACACCCTGTAGTTGAGGACAACTAAGCAGTCACCAAAGGGCAACAATATCCAGTTTACCAGTGTTGATTTCAGAACACTTAACCAAGTGCCTTATGCCACAAATTAGGTTTACTACTTATCTGTACAATCATGACTTAAGTAGGAGACTGGTACTGCATGAGATGTGAATGTCTCTTTATTGGGAGAAACAGAGAACCCTCTTTAAGCTAAATTATTTCACTTGAATAATTTGTAACAAGTATTTTAGAGGAATTCTAATTCAGCAACATGGCTGATTTGCCAAGGGATTGCCTACAAATCCTTCTAGGTCTGTGTGATCTGGCTGGAATGTAGACATGTCCTCAGTATACACTATTAATCTCAAACAATGTAGGTATAGTTAGCATATAGAAAGACGCAGACAAAACAAGAACAGTTTTACTTTCACAGTTTTGTAGGGACAGAAGGTGTATAATAACTTTCTAATTATTTATGCATACATTATATGTAGGTGAAGACAGAATAAGGCAAAGAATGAGAAGGAACCAGAAGATTAAAACAGATTGCCAAAATTAGTTTGAGGCCAAGCAAGGAGAGAAGTTTGGGCCAACAGAGCTGACTTGAACCATTCAGTCAGAGTTCAGAAAGAGCTGGAAAAAATAAACTTATTGCAGCACTAAGCCTCTGACATGACAATTACTTTTATAAAGTTTTCCTTCCAATATACTCATACTTAGTGTGAAATATTCAGTGTGTGGAATGAGGGAGCATGAGGTCAAGGTGACTGCCCATCTTCACTTACCCACAGATTGCAACTGTGGAGAATAATCTTGCAAATAGTGTCTGGTGCATTCTTTCCTGGTCTTTGTCCTTTCTCTTCAAATCTTTTATTAAACTTTCGACAGTTTTCTTTTTCCTTTTTCTCAGAACTGATCTTTTAAAATACATCTTATGTTAGATCTTGGTTTTTCCATTTGGTACTCATTTTCTTTCTTCACTGTTTCAAGCATGTCAGAGCAGGAACTACTTTCTGAACACTCTGGATACCACAGAACATTCGATATCTTTTTTTTTTCCTTCAGTATTTTGTTTCAATTTTTATTATTATATTTATGTGCATTCCCATTGTTGACTTCCTCTTGTTCACGGCCTCCCACAGTTTCTCATCCCATATCTCTTCCCCTTTGCCTATGAGAGGATTCTCCCACCCCTCCACCTTCCCTCCCCCTTCCTTGGTGCCTCAAGTTTCTTTAGGATTAGGGACATCTTCTCCCCACTAAGGCTTGACCAGGCACACTTCTGCTATATTTGGATCAGGGGCCTCTGACTGAACCATGTATGCTCCTGGTTGGTGGCTCAGATTCTAGGAGATTCGTGGTGTCTGAGTAAGTCTTTCTATGGGGTCACTCTTGCCTTCAACTTCTTCAATACTTTCCCTATTTCAACCTTAAGGGCCTTTGATTTCAGTTCAATTGTTGGGTGTAGGTATCTGCATCTGTCTCAGTCAGCAGCGGGTTTGGTCTCTCAAGGCACAGCCTTGCCAGGATCCCATTTATAAACACATCATAGCAACAGTAATAGTGTCAGGCCTTGGTTCCCTCCCATGAGATGAATCAGAAGTTGGGCTAGTCATTGGACTACCTTTTCTTTAGTCTCTTCTCCAATTTTGTCTTAGTAGTTCTTTTAAAAAGGACCAGTCCTTGGTCAGAAATTTTGACTGTGGGTTAGTAACACTGCCCCTCCTCTTGAAGCTCTATCTAATGGAGGTCTGCTCTTTGAATTTCCTCTCACAAATGTTGAACATTTTGGTTAAGGTAACCCCTACTGAGTCCTTAGTGTCTCTCCCTTCCTGGGACTCTGGTACATTTTTGAGGCTTCCCACTGAAACTCTACCCCTATGCACTTTTCTCCGTTAATTTGTTTGGCTCTCTGGGCTTCTCTACTCTAACCCCTCTGCCATACTGGATTCTGTTCCTCCTTTCCCCTTCCCTTCCTTTCTCCCACCCAAGTCCCTCCCTCCCTCTGAACCCATGATTATCTCCTCCCCCTTCTAGGTGGAATCAAAACATCCTTACTTGGGCCTTTCTACTTGTCAATTGCGTTGTGTCCTAGAGATTTTGTATGTTTTGGCTAATATCCACTAATCAGTGAGTACATATCGTGTATGATCTTTTGGATCTGAGTTACCTCACTCAGGATGATATTATCTAGTTCCATCCATTGGCCTGCAAAATCATGACGTCCTCATTTTTAAAAGATGACTAGTATTCCATTGTGTAAATGAATCACATTTGTATTCTTTGGCTGAGGGACTTCTGGTTTGTTTCCAGCTTCTGGCTATTACAAATAAGACTACTATGAACATGGTGGAGCACATGTCCTTGTGGTATGGTGGAACATCTTATGGGTATATGCCCAAGAATTGTATAGCTGGGTATTCAGATAGAATAATTTCAAGTTTTCTGAGGAACCTCCAGATTGATTTTCATAGTGGTTGTACCAGTTTGCAATCTGACCAGCATTGGAAGAGTATTTCTCTTTCTCCACACCATTGCCAGCATGTGCTGTTACCTGAGTTTTTATCTTAGCCATTATGACTGGTATGAGGTGGAATCTCAGGGTCATTTTGATCAGCATTTCTCTGATCACTAAGGACTTTGAAAATTTTATTAAGTGCTTCTTGATTAACCATTCAATATTCTTCTGTTGTGAATTTTATGTTTAGCTCTGTACCCCATTTTTGATAGGGTTATTTTTTTTCTAGATTTAGTTCTTGAGTTTCTATGTATTTTGGATTTTAGCCCTCTGACTAATCAAGATTAGTGAAGTTTTATTTTCCCAATCTATAGGTTGTTGATTTGTCCTATTGATGGTGTCTTTTGACTTACAGTAGTTTTTTCAGCTTTGTGAGGCCCATTTATTTATAGTTGATCTTAGAGCCTGAGCTATTGGTGTTCTTTTCATGAAATTTTCCCCCTGTGCCAATGATATTGAGGCTCTTTCCCATTTTTTCTTCTCTTAGATTCAGTGTATCTGGTTTTACATTAAAGTCTTTGATCCATTTAGACTAGTGCTTTGTGCAGGGTGATAAATATGGATCTATTTTCATTCTCCTACACACAGATTGCTCATTTACCAGCACCATTTATTGAAGATGCTTTTATTTTTCCACTGTATGGTTTTGGCTTCTTTTTTTTTTTTCTAAAAATCAAGTGTTAATAGGTGTGTCGGTTTATTTCTGGGTCTTTGATTCTATTTCGTTGATCAACCTGTTTCTATACCAACACTATGGATAATTTTTTCACTATTGATTTGTAGTACAGCTTGAGGGCAAAAATGGTGACTTCCCCATAAGTTTTTTTGTTGATAATTGTTTTGTCTATCCTGTTTTTTTTTTATATGAAGTTGATAATTGCTCTCTCCATATCTGTGAACAATTGTGTTGAAATTTTGATGAAAATTGAACCGAATCTGTAGATTGCTTGGGTAAGAAGGCTATTTTCACTATGTTAATCCTACTAATCCATGACCATGGGACATCTTTCCATCTTCTGAGGTCTTCTTTGATTTCTGTTCTCAGAGATTTATAGTTCTTGTCATCCAGATCTTTCATTTGCTTGGTAAGAGTTACACCAAGATATTTTATACTATTTGTGGCTATTGTAAAATGTGTTGTTTCCCTATTTCTGTCATCCTGCTTATCATTTATATAATGGAAGGCTACTGATTTGTTTGAGTTAATTTTATATCCTATCTCTTTGCTGAAGTTGTTTATTAGTTGTAGGAGTACTCTGTTGAAATTTTGGCATAGCTCATGTGTACTATCGTATCATCTGTGAATACTGGTACTTTCACCTTTTCCTTTCCAATTTATATTCCCTTGATCTCCTAACATTTGATATCTTATTTCAGAACTTCAGTTTATGAATTAAGCACCTTTTACCTTCTTCTTAAATCATATATTATTTTTAAAATGTATCCACTATCTTAGCTAGGGTTTCCATTGCTGTAAAGAGACACCATGACCAAAATAGCTCTTAGGAAGAACAATGTTTAATTGGGGCTGGCTTACAGTTTCAGAGTCTCTGTCAATTATCATCATGGCAGGAAGGATGGCAGTGTCCATGCAGGCATGGCAATAGAGAAGCTGAGAGTTCTACATCTTGTTCTGAAGACAGGCAGGAGAAGACTGGCTTCCAGGGAGTTAGGGGAAGGGTCTTCAAGCATACTCTCAAAGTGGCACACTTCCTTCAACCAGGCTACAGCTACTCCAAAAAGGTCATACCTCCTAATAGTGCAACTCTCTGAACCTAGTATATTCAAGCCACCACAGCCAATCTAAGTAGAAATTTAATTTCATTTAAAATTATAATCATTTTCAAAATATTTATACATTATGCAATCTCACCATAAATAACAATTTAATATCTTCTGTGGGATTTTTTCTTTTTGCTTAGTTTAAGACAATTCTTTCATGTTTTATGATTACACACTTTTGTAAGATTAAAATGCTTATTTTTATTGTTTACAAACTCTGAGATCAAGAGATTTATTGAAAAATTATATTTTGGAAAATACGTCTATAAACTGACAAACACAGTAAATTAATAAATTGGTATTTTATAAATATTTTCAGAAACTATGAATATTTGTTTCTTGTGTTCTTTTGATTTCTGGTGTTGATTTTCTTTTTGTTATTTTGTTTTCTTTTTAATTCCTTATGAGTTTTCTAGTCACTTCTGATTTACTTTCTCAAAGGATATAGTTCTCTTCTTTATGATTCTAATTCTTCTTTCTTCCCTTCCCTTCCTTTCCCTCACCTTCCTTTCTATACTTGTCCAACCTCTAAATTTATTCCTAAACATTCTATCTCTAAGCTACCCATCACCCTCAGCTCCTTCTCTTTATAGGACAACAGTCTAATGGAGTATCGCTCTTTCCAACATCATGAATCAAGTAAATCCATAGATCTTTCTCCATTTATAACAAGATTGAAATATTGTGATTCTAGATAGAAGTATTAGATTAAATTGCATATGAGATCATTTGCTGTTTTACATAAAATACAGTGATATATCTTTCAGTTATTAGCATTTGTTAGCCCTCATTTGTACAAAACAATCTAACACTTCTCAATCCTCTCCTTACTTAGTTAAGCATTAATTTGAAGTCCATGATGTTTTCCTCTCAATGAAAACCATTAATTAATGAATCCACTTGGGTTTAATTACTGAGTACAGCTGAACATATAGTTTCAGATTTTAACATGTTCTTCTTATTATCCACAATATGTGTTATTTCAAATAAATACTATCAATCATTGGTATTTAACCTTTAAGAAGCAAACTTTTCACATATAAACTAGTCTAATTTATTCAGGATTCATTTCAGTTGCTGTTATGAACACGAAGATAAATATCGACTTGGGAAGGGAAGGGCTTATTTCATTTTAAGTCTTATAATCCATCCCATGGGAAGTACAGCAGGAATGCAAAGTAGATACCTAAAGGCAGGAACTGAATCAAACCACAGAGGAATGCTCTTACTCACGTGTCCCTCCTGGCTTACTCAGTTGCTTTTCTATAAAACCCAAACTGGCTGCTTCCATCCAAAAGGCTAGGTTTTTCCACATTAATCATTAATCAAGAAAATGACTCATACATGTGTCTACTTGCCTATCTGATAAAAGTACTTTCAGAATTAAGGTTTCTTTTTCACAGATAATTCTAGTTTACTAATGTTAAAAGACTATCACATGTTGACTCTAAGAATATGTTCAGCTAAGCTCACAGTGGGTGTCTTTTCTATTGATTAATCTAACAAAACATTAGCCTCAAATGCAATGTTACAAACTATCACTCAATATTTAATTTGTTGTTATGACAGCACTATTTTCTCTTCTTTTATTAATTCTCAAAATTAATTTATTTTAACAAACAGAAAGTGGTATGTCCTTATGCACTTAAACTTTAATAGCTAGTATATTTCTAGGAGAGGTCCAAATGCTATGTGAATATCAATATGTACTGTGTGCATATGAGCTTTGGTGCTCAAAGAAACTTTAATTTGGGTTAATATCCAAATTTTTATGCTGTAATAATTATTATTAATATCAACTTACATGATGAATATAAAATCATAGAAAATTTTATCAAGAATAATTCTCTTAGGTATTTTATAATCTATTTTCATATGGCACAAATTGAATTTGCATACCTTTGTACAAACACTTAGTAAACCTTAATGGGTATTTAAGAAAATTTTAACATTTATTTAACACAAGAAGTAATGACATTTCTAAGAAGGCAGATAACCATTTGTTGTTGTTGTTGATACACATTACTATGTTTTGGTGACAGGATGTATTAAGCTCTATTAAGCAGTTTTCTAAACTCAAACATTGAATTTATCAATTTCATATATTTTAAGGATTGGTGTTATTCGTAGTCAATAAAACCAGTTATGTTGATTTATAATTAATTCAAATAATTTTATGATTCAATCTATGTACTGTAATAATTTCTTCTATGTACTTTCATTTTGTATTAAATTACTCTTTATCAAATTCCATTTTTTATATGTGTTAACAATTTAGTAACTGATTTAACAGTAACAAACAAAAATAAAACAGAAATATAATGTATATTTAGGTAAATTAGAAAAAACATTTTAATATATTTTTAATATAAGTAAATATTAAGTGATATTTAAAATGCATATTTAAAATGAATCTATATTTAAAATGAATCTATAGGTTTTATGACATTGCATTAATATGTACAAAATGTGTGGGTTATTTTTTCATCAATCAAAGAAAAAGATTATTTTTGGACTTATAATATGTACTTATAACCCAACCACTCTAGTAGATAAAGACATGAAGACAGGAATTTAAGTCAGCCAAAGCTATAGTGTACACTGTATCAAAACTGCATCAAGTAAAAAATAAAATCATATACTGTGAGTGTACTGAGATCATTTGTTTGTGTCTCATAATTGTATTGTCAAAGTCTATTTTCAATATATAGATTACATATAATCTATAATATTTGAAAATGATCTCCATCCCTAGTCTATATTGACTTAAAGTAGCTCTAGTTTATGTTGATGAACACATACTCAGGCAACATGTAAAACTTTTGGGAGCTGACTCCTAGCAGAAAGCAGCTAAAATCTTTTCAGCCATATAAAGCCATATACCCTGACAAGAGACTTGTTTTCAACAGCCCACAACAGCTGAGCACACTCTGATAAACATCTTGTTTTTCTCATATATCTTGGTTTGCTGCTTAGTGCCTGTAGGAGGCCTTTGTGACTCGCCATTACAAGATGGCGCTGGCTGGTCAGGCCGTTGGAGTAAACAAGCCTGTTGCGCATGCGCTGGCTGCTTGGTTCAAGTCATTTTTCTTATGTTAATGAAGCATTGCCTTATGCTCCAATCACATACTTACATGCTGACTGTTAGAGTATATAAGCCACGCTCCTTACCTGCTCAGGGTCCTTTGCAAGAGCTATAGCTGAAATAAAGAGCTGCAGAAGAATCCTGTTATTGCCGTGTCTTCCTTGCTGGCGAGGTGGGCGCGCGTGACAAGTGCCCCCAGCTGTAAGGCACATGTGGTATCCACGGCTACAGGGCGTGTGACATAGTGCCTTCAGCTGTGTTCCCCTGCTTGTCCATGAGGGAAAGGCACATGGTAAAGCATATAAATACCCAGGATTTCCTTTCAATAAGAGGGACTTGAAAAGAATCTCTGTCTTGTCTCCACTCTTCAAGTCTCTTGCCCTTTCATCCCCACTCTCTCTTGCTAGACCCTGATCCGCATACTGGAGCAGCAGCTCAGGCCAGGACAGGAGTGGCCCCCAAACTTGGGGCAGCACGGGCCGTTACATACGACATTTTATGAAGACAGCAGTTCTTCAAAGAAATTAGCTTTTTATACTCTGAGTTTGTGTATGTTTGTGTGTCTGTGTGTGTGTGTATGTGTGTGTGTGTGTGTGTTTGTGTGTATGTATTTCTGAGTGAACACAGGTGCACATGCACCAATGCATGAATGAAGACTTAAGGACAGCCATTCAATCCAATTTTTCCCCACTTGTTACATTCTGCTGTGAACACCAGGATCCATTAGAGCTTCCAAGGAGTCTTCTATCTTTACCTCCCATCTTGTCGTAAGAGTGTTTGGATGAAACCCTGACACTATTCCTGATGCTATGTTGTGCTTGTACACAGGAACCTAGCATGGCTGTACTCTGAAAGGCTCTACAAACAGATGACTGAGAAAAATGCAGATACTTACAGCCAAGCATTTAACTGCGCTCTGGGACATCTATGGAAGAGTTAGGAGAAAGATTGAAGGAGTTGAAGGGGATGGTAACCACAACAATTGGATAGAAGACCAACAATGTCAACTAACTCTGACACCTGGGAGCCACTAAGCAAAGGGCATAATAAAGGGCTGGTACGGGCACCTCCCATATACCCCCAACCTGGCATATATATAGCAGAAGACTGTCTTGTCTGGCCTTAGTGGGAGAGAATATGTCTAATCCTGTAGAGACTTGATGCCCTATGGAAGGGGATGGAGGGAGTAGGGGAAGGGAGGGCAACCTCTCAGAGTTAAAGGGGAGGGGGAATGGGCAGAAGAACTCTGGGAGAGGGGAAGGGGAGCAGGGAAATATCTGGGATATAAATAAATAAAATAATTAATAGAAAGTATAAAAATTATTTTGATTTACCTTAAAAAGGAGTTTTAAGATTATAGACACGTACTATGACATGTGATTTTTTTGTGTGTTCTTTGTACTAGAACTTGGGTCCTCATGGAAGCAAGTTGTTTATTCTCTGAGCCATTTTTCTAGCTCACCAAATCAACTCCTTAGAGCTTTTTAAATGCTGATGTAAAAACACTTAATTTTGTTACTTCATATGCTTAAAAAATGAAAATAGTAAACTATATGGTCTAGTAAAGGAAATGTGAATATAACACATTTAAAGTAGACGTCTGAAAGTTTGAAAAATCTAACTATTAAGTATTGAAGTGAAAGGTATCAAATGGTACTACAATTGCAAACAAATACTGGGAAGTTTGAGTAACACGCATAAAAAAGGACTTCAGAGATTGCAGCAAAATCCATTTTACTGTATTTTTGGAAATATGTTGAATTTTCCATTAATCTATTGAACAATTTTGTATCAGTTTGGGCTATTAATAACTACACAAATACAAATATTTATATGAACTTTGTATGCTAATTTATGTCTCATGTGCAGTTAGAAGTAAACCTAGTAAGTCATAATAAATCATTTATTCAATATATGAAGAAAATGCCAAGCAGTTCTATTTAAAAATAAAATCAACCATATCTTAGTTTTAATTTTTCCTTATTTTAACTAGAACTTATTCTTTTATATTGTCTATCCTATTTTACATAAATTCAGGTCTTATTTTGACTATATTTGAGTTTTCCTAGTAAGTAATAAGGTGGGCAACTGCTTATTGATTGTCTTTTTTATAAACATAATTTATATAGTTCATTTATTTGTCAAAATGTGTGGGACCATGGACCGTGAGCCTAGTCCTTGGCTAAGCTAAACGTTTGAAACCCTGGAGACCCAGGTTTGAAGCTCCAGAGACCCTGAAGGGACTGTAGGAATTTCACTGGCTCCTAGGCACCAGACTCCTTTCATGCAGCTATAGCCCTCCCCCCATAGATTTATGGCTGTCAGTTACATAAGGGCAATACTCCCAAGCTCTTTCACTTGCATATGAATCAACCCTATCATCTCAGACCAAGACAACAGGAAAAGAGAAGTGACCAATGGTCATATAGGCTCAAGACAGAGATATTCATGCTAATGATGTACGAAGAGACCTAGAAGGCATTGCAAATAAGATTCCCTTCTCAGACATTCCTCCCTGAGGTGTTTAATCTCAAGCCCATCCTAAGGGGTAGGGGTATGGTTTTACGCATCCACTTTCTACCATGGCAATAAATGATTTTGAACCACAAACTCTCTTTTCATCCAAGGATCTGATGTGGGGTGCCAGGAAGAAGGACTTTGCCTACAGAACCGCAGTGTAGTCTCTGTACTCCCAGCCATGACTGCCACCAAGCCTGCGACCAGTCAAGCCAAGGACTCTCCAATAAGACTAGCCTGAGATCTCCCTGACCCTGGGCTAGACCCAGCCCATGTACCACTACCTCATTTTCAGTTCCTCTTCAACTCTCAGTGGTGCCTGGATGTTCAAGAGCCTGAGAATCCCAAACGATCTGGCCTTGTTGCAAGCCTGGGGACCCTCTAGCCAGCTGGGTGTTTCCCACGTCTCAGACTGAGCTTTCCCAACACTGGAGTGAGATGTACTGGCATTTCTCTACAGCCCAACACCCACACAGTGGCCCAGTGGGATAACCACAGTCAAATTTCTCGTGCCCTGCCTCACTAAACAGCTGTGCCCTGTGGTGGAGTGGATGAGGGCCTACAACCCTACAAAAATAAGCTGTCTTTTTCTTTTTAGATTAGATGTCTTTACCATTTCTTAAGGTGTTCTTATTAGATATATGAGTTAAAATAGTTTTCTACTTTTATTATATGCTGGGCTTTATTTTCTCAGTTGTCTTTTTAAGTAGGCTGTTGATAAAGTTTGGATTAATTATTCTTTCAATGCTACAACAAAATACCTGGAAAGAAACTACTTTAAAAGGGAAGGATTTATTTTGCTTTTTGTTAGGGTATATAGTTCTGCAGTTTGAGGAATGCCTGGTGACAGAAACAAGAATCAGCTGGTTACATTTCATTCATAGTCAGCAAGTAAAGAGAGGACAGAAAGCCATATTGGACTACTAAACATTCAAGGTCTACCATCAGTGAATCGGTTCCATGAATGATGTGCTGTCTCCTTCTGATTCCATTGCCACCATCCTTAGATCCAATGTTCAAACACATGCTTCTATGGGAACTTGTTATATTCAAACTACAACAAAGTCTACCTAACAAAATAATAAAAGATCATTTACTCATCTTTATTTTAATACTCTAGCTTTTATCTGTTACTTAAGGACCATTAAAACATGTTGAGGTGGTTTGTTTTATTTTTGTTGTTTTTTGTTGTAGGTGATAGTGGTGTTGGTGGCATGTCTGTGTGTGTGTGTGTGTGTGTGTGTGTGTACTATAAATTAATGGTATAACTTTTTTTCCAATTATTCTTTTAGTTTCATGCCTCAACTCCACTTCCATCCATCCTTTTCCCAAAATACCTAACATTCTGCCTATCTAAACTCCTTTTTCAAAACCAATCAACTCTATCAAGTCCAACTTGTGCTACTTATATTCTGAGATATGTGACCAACCTCTGGAGAGTGTTCAACCTTACAGGGGCAATACCTTTAAAGAGAATGGAATTCCTTTTCCCAGCAGACATCAATTGTGAATATATTCATCTTGAGTTCTAAAAAAACTGTGTCTTAGTTTGAGTTTTGCTTCTGTGAAGAGACACAATGCCCATGGTACTATGACACAGTAGACATAGATTGAACATATATGATCTCAAGATCCACCTTCACAATAACATACTTTCTCTAACAAGGCCATACAATAAGGCTATGCCTCCTAAAACTGCCATTCTCTATGGCCAAGTATTCAAACCCATGAAGGTATGATACACCATAACTATTGAAATCACCACATTCTACTTTCTGGCACCCATAGGCTTGTAACCACAACTAAATGCAGAAATGCATTCAGTCCAACTTCAAATGTCCCCAGAATCTATGAAAGTTCCAAGTTTGTTTAAAAATCTAAAATTCAAAGTCTCTTCTGAGACTCAAACATCTCTTAGCTTCAATCCCATGTAAAATCAAAATTAAAAAGTATATCACATGCTTCCAAGATATAATGGCATAGGATATGCATCACCATTCCAAAACAGAAGAAAGGGAGAATACTGAGGATATAGTGTACGAAAGCAAGACCTAAAACCAGCTAGGCAAACTTGCAACTCTGCATCTCCACGTCTGATATCAAAATGCCTACCAGGTCTCCAGCTCCTTTCAACTTTGTTGAATGTAACACAATTCTTTTTCTTGGTCTTATTCTACTCCCTTTTTAGCAGATATGTGACCATCTGTATGCATTCCATGGCTTTGGCATTTCTAACATCTTAGGGTCTCCAAAGCAATCCAGGTTTCACCATCAGAGCTTCTTCACACAATGAACTTTCTCAGTTTAACAGTGTGTCATCTCTGATCTTAAAGCAGGGATATCCCTGACACATATCTGGCCTCAGAGACATTTACTAATTGTAGAAGAATATTTCATAACCCCTTTCTTTCTAGACCTCCATGCAAAGACATCTGTGCCACACAGCTGGTCTCACAGATTTTCCTAACATTTTTCTCCTTTGAAACCTCTTGAGAAATGCCTTCACATTTCAAATCACCCTCAGCAACACTATCTTTCATGATTCTACTAAAATGGCCTTTTAAAGCAGTATTTAAAGTATTCTGCTGGCCTCCTAACCCAAATTCCCAAAATCTGCATTCTTTCAACCAAAAGCATAGTCAGGCCTACTACAGCAATACCACAGTCCTTGAACTAACTTCTGTTTTAGTTTGACCTTCATTGTTATGAAGAGACACCATGATCACAGCCTCTATTGTAAGAGAAAACATTTAACTGGGGATAGCTTACAGTTTTAGAGGTTTAGTCCATTGTCATCATGGTAAGAAACATGGTAGCATCCAGGCAGACATGTTGACGGAGAAGGAGATTAGAGTTCTACATCTTGATCTTCATGCATAAAGGAGGAGACTGTGTCACACTGGACATAGCTTAAACACATATGATGTCAAATCCCTGCCTCCATATTGACACACTTCCTCTAACAAGGCCATACCTCCACAAATAATGCTACCTCTCCTAACAATGCTACTCCCTCTGGCCAAGCATTCAAACACATGAGTCTATAGGGTACATAACCAAACCGCCACAAACTGTTAAAGGTTTTAATAATTTTCCTATATTTTAAAATAAGAAAAGATAGTGTTAACTATGAGATAGACAAAGACATGTTTAAAGTATGAGAGGAGAGTGAAGCCTTCTAGAAATTTCTTACTAAGTACCTAGTATTACAATTTACAGGGAGCACGGAGAACACTTTAAAATTTCATGGACATTGATTTCAACTACAGTACTTGCATTTCTTGGAAGCCAAGGAAAATATCTTTGTCTAACCATCATTTAGTCAGAGTTATTCAGGTGACATTTTTGTCAAGGAAAGGTGAGAGCATTTGCTTTCTAAAGGAATAAATATAACCATGTACTATTGTGTACGTACATGTGAGACAAAAATGTAGACATCATGTAAAGGATGGACTTGACTTCTATCTTTCCTCTGTAAACTCTAAAATCACAGTGAGACAAAATGTTTTCTGTATTTATCTCTATGATAATACAGCAGAATTTCTTTACAATTTTTAAAGACTATAAAATCTCTGAACAACTCTAGTATAGTTTACTCTAGTATAGTTTTCAACTTCAAGAAATATATGTTGGATTAATAATGAATAGAAACAAGACCATCATACTTGTATGTGGCCTTATTTCCTGTACAAAATATGATGAGGAAGAGAAAGGTTGCAATTTCTAGGCCAGATTAGTCTATGTAGTGAGAATTGCCTAAAGTAACAAAAGGATGAAAACAAAACAACAGAAAAAATGTTAAAGATAAGAAAAATTCCATAATACTCACATCAAAGTTAGGCACGACATTTCCAGCTTCACACCTGTGATTTCCACATTTTGATATGCTGACAATTTATATGGATGCTGTTTGTCTGCTCTTACCTGGAAAAGGTTTGTCCTTCTTTGTCCTCTTCCCAGAGGAAAACAATCAGGCTAGAGACACAAACAACTTAATCAGAAGTTTATTTAGTAAACTAAAGCCAAGGCAGCCACAGTTTACACCAGAGATACATTGAAACAGGCTGATTTATGAGTGTTTTATCCCTCAGGGTCCCTACTGTCAAGATAAAGCTATAGTTTTCTTAGTCACAGTACATCTAACTTCCTGCTTACCTGGTCAGGATGATGCTATTTTAGAATGACACTGTTCTCTCTGCTCATTCCTACCCAGCTACCCACCCTAACATTGCCTATATGTGCTTTACAGAACCCTTGATCATTGCACTTGGAGATGAAAATAAACATACAAATCAGAAAAAGGAAAATATACCACATGTCAGAATAAATGGAAAAAAAGAGAGGGATCAAGAATAGTTTACTTTATAGCGGAGTAAACAATTGGAACAAAATAATAATTATACAAAGGAAGTCAGGAGAGATTGTGTTTCCACTTGGAATATGATACAACACTGTGATCAGTGTATGCGTTTCCTAAGTGCTTGGAACATCAATGAGTTTCTAAGACATGACTAGGTATAAAAATTTTAAAGTAAAACATTCATTGATGAATTGATACAAAATAAAACACAATATACAAACAAGTAAACCAAAGAAATGAACAAAAACTATGCAAGAAATATAGTTTCACTAGTCAGAAGAAATAAGCTGCAAAACACTAATTATTAAATATATTAGGAAGACCAAAGTAGAAGCCTGAACATATCAATGATATTTGATTTGTTTATTGGAAGAATGTAGATTCAGGCTAGATATGAAGACAAATTGAAGAGGGCTTACTTAGATCAGAAAAATCACTCCTGTTGATCCCCAGTAGATATTGCCATGTCAGTGGACTAATGAACTAATGGACTATCACTGTGTTTATATGTACAGAATTGGGCTGCTTTCCACTTCATCATAGTTGGAGCAAATCCCATGAGGCCCCACTTCTCTCTGAGAGAAAATTAGCAGTTATTGGAGGAGAAAATGCCACATTTTAAAAGGAATGTACACTAATATGTTTTACTTGCTCCAGCAAATAATCTATGACACATGGACAAGCAGGATTTAGCAACACACACACACACACACACAGAGAGAGAGAGAGAGACAGAGACAGACAGAGACAGACAGAGACAGACAGAGACAGACAGAGACAGACAGAGACAGACAGAGACAGAGAGGAGTAGGGAGATCAAAGAAAAGAAAAGAAAAAGGAAAGGGAACAAAACTAAAATTAAACAGGTGTCAGGTTTTTGCAGGGTTATGAAATGTCTGATATGAAAATATGATTTTATGGAAAATATTTTCTATTATTTTTACTTTTATAAATTTTTATTTTTAAATTGTTTTTATTTTTTTTAAAAGCAGCAAGTGCCCATTATTTTTTTGATATTTTATATATTTACATTTTAGATGTTATCCCCTTTCCCCATATTCCCTCTGTAGAAATCCCCATCCCATCCTCCCTCATCCATTTTGCTTTTATATCATTTTAGTTACATGCAAATATTAAGGTAGTTCTATGTTGAGGAACTAGCAATACAAAAGATGCAAATAGACAAGAAACAAGCAACACAATAAACACAAATAGTCAAAGAACAAGTAAGGCAATAAACAAAGTTCCATGAACACTTCCTTGAAAACTTTTTCTAAGAACTTAACAGGATGACCAAAATATCTGAGCCCACTTCCCTGTCCTAGCCCAAAGTCATTTTCATGTCTGAAGCCTACTTCCTTGTTCTAGCCTAAAATTTAGATTCCTGCCTGAAATTATTTCTTTGTTCTAGCCTAATGTCAGAATCTTTCCTGAAGCCCACTTACTTGTCCTTGGCCAATGTCATATTCCTGGAAAGCAGCCCATTTCCTTGTGTTTGGCCCATGTCAGATTCTTGCCAAACAGTATCAAAATCTCTCTGCCCCTCCCTCTTTATTATTTCGTAAACAAGACTGAGCCTGTCTTAGGTCATTCTAACAAGAATGCCTTCCTTACCTATCATGGAAAATGTTTTTTAAACAATCAAGCTAAAACAAAAAAATAAAATAGTTCTTAGCTTAACCTTACTGTAAAATATAGGTGAAACATAATCTTTTAGATTTTTAAAACTATTCATCTTTTATATAGAAATCACTATAATGAATTACATACCTATGGTTCCTTACTAGGAATTGAAGTACACACATGCATTTCATATGTTTGATTTTTATTTTGGTTTTATTTATATTTGTGGTCATATATATAGTATGACCTAAGAAGGTCATACTATAACCCTTCAGGATTATCTGACTACAAATAATGACATTTCATTCACAGCTTTACATTTGATATATCATCTGATATATTTTTCCTTTATCAATATATTAATTTAAAAATAACAGTTGGATACTTCATAATTGCACAAATAATGTGTAATATTTTTAATGCTCTCTTTGTTGCCTAAGTATTTCTTACCCACAGAAGATTTATTAATTTTACTGCATTTTAAGCTGAGGCAATAATTATTTTCCTCGATATAATTTGACTATAAAGGATGTTTAATTAACTCTAATTATTTTTATTTATTTATTTACCCAAGAAGTCTTTTAATATGAAATATTTTAAGACTGATTACTTGGAGTGAAATCAAATAACTAGTTAACTTTTCTTAAGTTTGGGGTGTAGTTTAAGACTTTGAGTTAGCTTTTTCTGTCTCAAATAAAGCCAACTATATTTTAATTTCCATTGCACACTAAAAACAAGCACTGCAGTCTTTAAAATATAAGAACTCAACAATGGGAAAGAATAAGCCAGAAAGTGTTCAGTTCTTCAGCATGGGAAAGATGTTGTCCTTTGTAAATTCCCCTTATTGTTGATATGGCTAATGTTTTTAATTTAGACCTTCCAGCCGTAATAATCCTATCTATAATTATTTATTCTGCATGACTCTTTGTCTTATATGGTCTGTTCCCTCATTTGGTCCATTGTTTAGATAATGATCACATCCTATGTTACACTTCCCATTCAACCCAGCACAGCATCAGCTAGCACAGGAATTAAGGCATCTCACTGCTTTTGAGGAAAGAAGACCATACATATGTGTACCTAAAGGCATCATTAACATTTTTAAAATTTTAATGTTTTTTCTTCTGAGTTTTGAGAGAAATACATAACATTTTCAATATGTTGGAAAACTTCATTATTTATAATAAAATCTGAGAAAGTAATCTTACCTGCCACTAAACCACTTACTATTTCCTCATTTTGTATACACAATAGCCAAGAAATAAAGAGTTAAACACACTTTAAATATGAAATATATGTTGATTCAAATTTACTGAATTTAGTTAAAAAGCATTTTAAAACATTTCTAAATCTTGGGAGATTTTTAAGGTTAAAAATAAATATTATGGGCTATATGGGAAAGTGTGTCTTTAATGTTACTGGAATTTCTTTATTAAAAGACATAGTAATTAAATGAAACCAATCTCTAACCCACAGCATGGTTATGGATAAGAAAATACAACACATTTCTTATGACTTGCAGTACAGAAAAAAAAAAAGGAAAAAATCTGGCTGTCTGAATATAAGTAAATATTTCCTCAGAACATAACATATTTTTAATATAGTACTTTATGTAAAATAATGTATGTACAAATATATATAGTTTCCCCTAATGTTATCTTTATTTCTCTTCAATACTTTAAGCTAAATTCTGAAAAAAGATAGAACATCAACATAATAGTTTTCACTTGGTTATATTAATATTCTTAGTTATGGATATAATTCTCAAGAAGTAGAAGCTTTTACGTAAATACATTTTAAGTAAAAATGAAAATAGCTCAGTAGTTAAGAGATGGTTCCATTCTCAGCACCAATATGACAGCTCGAAACTGTCTGTAACTTCAGTTTCAGGGACTCAGGCTACTTACATAGCCATCCATGCAGGCAAAGCATCAGTGAACATACAATAAAATAAAAATAAATCATTCATTTAAAATGAATGCAAAATAAACTGGTGTGTGTGTGTGTGTGTGTGCAAATATTTTTCAAAGGACCTGAAAATGTTGATAGAGATGCCTGTTGGGCAGCATGATAAAAAGTCTCCTATTTTCCATCATTAGAAGAGAAGAAAAAGAGCAGGACATAGGAGCATTTGTAACCAGAGTGAGATTGGTTCAAAGCTATGTTGTCACACATAATATATGTCTATTTCTCCTTTCAAATAACTGAAAATGGAATATCTCGTGCGTTCAATATAAGTGGTCAAATGATTAAATGTTAATATTATTTAAATTAACAAGAAATAATTCTAGTAACAATGTTTTCAAATATTTTTAAAGCTAAGAACAAATTTTAAGAAAATAGAATTCCAATGAAAGCCCTTCCTTTTTAAAAATTATTATTTTTATTTTTAATTCTTATTCACTTTATGTTCTGCTCACTATCACTCACCAAGTCACCCCTCCCAAAATCCTTCCTCCCATCCCTCCTCTCCTTTTCCTTTGAGCAGGTGGAGGTCCTCCTGGATATCCTGCCAATCCTGAAATATCAAGTCTTTGCAATGCTAAGTGTATCCTCTCCTAATGAGGCCAGTCATGGCAGCCCAGCTAGAAGAACATATATACAGATAACAGCTTCTTTGATAGCTCCTGCTCTAGTTATCCAGCACCCACATGAAGACCAAGCTGCATATCTGCTACATTTGTGTGGAGAGTCCTAAGTTCAGCCCGAGTATGTTCATTGGCTAGTGGTTCAGTCTCAGTTCCAAGTGTTCAGGTTAGTTGACTTTGTTGGTCTTCCTGTGGAGTTCTTATCCCCTTCAGGACCTTTAATCCTTCCCCCTATTCTTCAATGAGAGTCCCGAAGCTTCTTTCATGGTTTCCCTGTGGGTGTCTGCATTTGTCTGAGTAAGCTACTTGATGGATCTTCTAAGAAGATAGCCATGCTAGACTCCTATCTGCAAGTATAACTGAGAATCACTGGTAGTGTCAGGGATTGGTGCTTGCCCATAGGATCGGTCACAAGTTGGGCCAGTTATTTATGTGCCATTCCCTTAGTCTCTGCTCTACATTTTGTTCTTGCATTTCTTCTTTTTTTTCTTTTTTTTATAATTTATTTTTTTTTTCAAATCGTAATTCATTCACACAGGGGTTATAAGCACAGAAAGGCAGGACGTAGGGAAGGGGATTACACTGGAGTGTGGGTATTCGGGGGAATACAGACATCTTTGAGAACAGGGTATAGGCTGGGTGAAGGTTCAGGGGACATGTCACTATGCATTTCTTATAGACAAGATAAGTTTTGGGTCAAAAATTCTGTGAGTGGGTTGGTGTCCCTATTGCTTCACTGGGGTTCATGTCTGGCTTCAGAAAGTGGAAAGCCCTGTCTTTTGGCACTGAACATGAAGATCTTTTCCAAAAAATGAATGAGAAGAAATCATTTGATTTAATAATAATGCATCACATATTTAAAAGTTACTACTAGAATTGACTATATGTGTTCTCATGAAAAATCAAATATGTTAGAAGATGGATACATTAATAAGCATGAAATGCTCATTTAGCCATATGTACATATAACAAAGATTTATGTATGAACAATTTATTTTTTTGTCAATTATATTATATTGTTTACTACTTAAATAGATTTTAAAATTTAAATATATTTTGATCATATTCTTTCTGTCTTTCAAGTCCCTCAAGATCCCTTCCCCCTTGCTACCCATGTAACTTTAAGTGCTTTCTTGAAACCCAATCAAAAGCCTTATACTACACCAAAAACTGATTTTTCCCTCTCACACAAGGTGTGAGTGTAAACTATTACCATTGTAGCTAGGTTTTTATCAATACATCCATCCATTAATCCATACATATATCCACATATCTCTTGATTCATTTTGAATAATATAACAAAATAAAATATAATAAGATAAAATAAAACCTATCACAGCCAAGTTGGACAAGACAAATAAATAAAAGAGCCTAAGTAGAGTCAGAGATCCTCTCATTCCATGCTCAGTAATCCCATAAAAACATTAAGGTTTACGTAATGTCTAACTGTGGGTTTCTATATTTGTGATCACTTGCTGCAGAAGGAAGTTTCTCTGAATAATAGATGATCCAATTACAATTTAATAAATCAAAAAATAAACAATATGCTTAGAATGGTGAAAATATAAGTCAATGGTAACTACACATGAAACTGCAGGCTTGTTTCAAACAAGTCAGTCTAGTTACATATGGTGTATGTCCAATTTATACCTCAGCTTACAGGGTGTTGTGCAGAGACAAACTTCGAATATTAGTGGATCCCTGGAAACAAGAATACCCTATGAGGACATTCTAGACTATTACAATCCATAAACACTATATTACAGATACAGCTCTGTCGTCAGGTGCGCATATTGAAAGGAATCTAGATTAAGAAAGTTACCTTTGCTTCTTCCCTAGTTTTGATTCTCTCACTTTAACCATTATCCAGGTTTGTTATATATGTTTAAGTCTACATGAGAAGCTACCAAAATGTTTACTGAAATGATTGGATAGCTTTCCTTATTCTCATCTTAAGAGTGATGTTTTCAGTTGCTGTAGATTCTATATTCTTCCATATTATGTAGTCTGGTGTGTTTTGCATACTTCCCAACACTTCTAGTTATTTCTTACTTGTTTCAGGATAACGTTGAACAAATTCCTGAGGGATTATAAGCCTTTCCTAAATCTTTCAAGATATATATCCACTGGTTAGACCAACTTTATTAACTTTTTTTATTATGTATGCATACATGGGGATATAGGGAATACTTATCAGTGACATTCGAAATATTCACATTATTTTGAGTTGTATTGTGCATTAGTATGGATTATAGTCATTGTATTTTGGAAACAAAAGTACAGAGATACCAGAAATATACTCCTATGCTCATAATTTTAGAACATTTATTTAAGCTACATAAAAATATTTCATGACTATTTTTGTACCCTAAACATTTTTCTGGATCTCAAATTTTCAAACATATTCTCCTGTGCTCAACATATCGAGTTGAGTAATAAAGCCATTAGAAAATAAATATATAAAATAAAATCATCCCCATTGAACATAAATGAGTTATTGACGCCTAATGTTCAAAAGCATCAAGATTGTTATTTGATTTGTTTTACTTTTGGGTTTTATGTATCTTAAGGGAAGGAGTGTTTGTTTCTGTGTTGTAAATAAACTATAAATGAGAACAACAGTACATTTTCCCTAATGGTCTTGTGATATAGACTGAGCTATGGGAATCACTTCACATCTGACAGGAAACTGAAGGTCCTTAGCATTGTTGAAGATTGTTCTTATAAAAACTTAGTTTTCACTATTCTAACATTTCAAAAATACACTTATAAAATGATGGTTCTATACAACATTTTGATTCTCAGTTTTCTATGTAAGTGAAATAAAGAATAACACATTCATCTTAATGAAATAAGTATGTTAAGACAATTGTTGAAAAGGACTACAAAATATACTTCTGGGGTAAATGAAATGTTTAATAGAATGGTTTGGTGAGCTCCAATGTGGAGTACATAAGAGAAGCTGCCATTTTTAATACAGACAGTTGCAAGAGAACAAGAGGAAATATTTGTCAATAAAACATGATACAAACAGATAAAATGTGCCCTCTTCATGTGATCAGTTTGTCAATAGTGTAAAATATTTTATCATCACTTTCAACAGAAAATAAGAATGAACTTCTCCTTTGCTTCTGGAAATGGTACCCATCTTAAACATCTTTTTGGCCATTTGATGAAACAGGGTGATGCACAATATCTACCTTATTGAGACTTTGTGTGATTTCCATATGAAAATTATGTTATATCTTAAAGCACGAAGACAATAATGATAGAATAAGTTAATTTAAATAATGATTTTTATAAAATTATTTATAGTAGATTTTAGAAGTGTTATATGGTATCTTTCTGTCCTATTTGTCAATATTTTTCAAGTATTTTTCTAGACAGATTGAGACAGTCATGAAGACTAAATAAAAATTAAACTCACTAAACTTCACATTTTATAGACCTTCTGCTGTAAATGAAATTCTATGTATTATGAATATAATATGAGTGTATATAAGTCCCAGAAGAAAGACCAAAGCACAGTGGAAGCTCTCCTAAAAATGGTAAGTGGTATTTATTGGATCATCAATTGGTAGGGACTCTCATTTTTAAAATAAAATGGAATTAAACACATTCCTGACTTCAACAATCATGAGAAAAATAATCTGAATTTGTATTAGATTGCTTAGAAAGTACAAGAAAATTCCAGGGATTGGGCAACTGAAACAACATAAATTAGTTCTAAATCTAGTTTGAGTAAGTTAGGGTATCATATGTTCATTTCTTCAAAAAATTCTCTTTGTACTTTCTAATGGCTGTCTTCTCCTGATCTTTTTATGTGCTATTCCTCTATTTGTGTATATCCCCTATAAAGAAAATATATTTGATTGGAGTATATTTACTGTCTTATTAAACATAAAATTTCCTTCAAGACCCTCTATTCCCAGAAAGTACTGAGCTAACTCTTTATCATTTGAATTGGGGGATTAAAAAAAAACAGAGCCCAGAGCAGAATTGAATATCTTTTATATATTTTATATAAATAGAGCTAATAACTGAATGAAAAACACGTATCCCAACTGAAGAGACAGCATATTGCTTCAACCATACTCTTCTTGTAATACTTGTTTCAAAATTTGTTGTCCTCTGTCTAACGTGTCACAACCCTTGGTCATAGTATGACACTAAGGAAGTAATCTCTGCATATTTGGACTGTCTTCCAAGATGAGCAGTAGCTTTGTCCAGGCTCCTCCTAACATTGAGCATGAGAGAAGAGCATAGAAAATGGTTTTATTAAAATGCAATTCATTTTTAGAATTAGTGTCTTGAAGAGGTAGAATGTATTCAAACTACTTAAATCTAGATCTCAAGTTAAGTATCCACAGGATATGAAATATTACTTTCAGATATATTTCAGAATTTATTGAGTGTGATATTATTTTATGATAATGGACATATGTACCTTATGTAAATTTATTTTAGCATCACTTTATTGAAGAGCATTGTTCACAATTTTATATGTTCTTTAAGATGAAATGCTTTCTACTTTGAGATTAGACAATTGTTATAGCATCCACCAAAGTACTTTCTAAGATAGTTAATCAGATGACTTGTAATAGTTCTTTGGCCATTTACCAATTACTAAACCCAACTCCTTTTCTCTTTCACTCACATTAGCACCAATCATTTCAGTGCTCATCTCCTATATGACTCTTTTAGACATACTCTATTTTTCACTATTTATTTTCTATGACCTGTTTTAGCCACTTAAAAGACTGCTGACAACCCAAATTTCTTTGTTGGTATGACTGTACTAAAGTAGCCACCATAATACTTATAAAAGCATTTTACTTAAAAACTAAATTTATATGCTGAGCTTCTAAAACTATTCCTGTTTCTATTAATTACATTTTCTTCTTTATTTGAGTTTTGTCCATTCCTCTGACAAGTACAAGAAGAAAAGAGGGTGTCAGTTTCATTTTATCAGTGAAAAATTAGGAAAAAGGGTAGCAGCAATCCCTTTAGAATGGGTAAGAATGACACTGATTTCACCTGACATAGATGAAGAACCTATTAATCTAACAGAAGTTTTAGGTAACGCAATGTTGAACAATGATAGTACTTGACATACCAGAGGGCAGGGAAGGTTACTCAGCTTAGTGAAAATTGTTGTATCTCATATTTGATATGTCTTCTTCATAAACACTAATTCTTTCATTAATAGTAACAAAATTTTTGTATATTTTAAAATACTATAAAACATGATGTTTAATGAAAAGTTATTTATTTTGTTTCATCTGTATTCTTTCTAGCTTAATTTTTCTATTGAAATCACAGAACATATTTTTAATTGTACATATAAAAGATATTAATTATTCTTTAGTATTTTGCTGCCAATATTTTGGACAGTTTATGGATTTTGAATAGAATGAATCTGATTACTATTATCCTGATTACTATTATACTGATTTCCTTCATTATCAGCAACCTTTAATCTAAGCAAGGTTATCTGTCTCAAGTTTCTGTTCTTCTAATTTTAAATTTTCTAAACATCTACATAATGATTTTTCTGTAAAATGAATCATCATGACGAAAATGTCACTTGTGAAATTATAATTTGTCTACTGATAACTCAAATTAATCTGATGGACAAATTGTGATTTTATTAAATAAATATAATATTAGATCATAGCTTTTGCAGTACATGTTCATGCAACTTAATATTTAAATAATTTACTCTCATTAAAGAATTCTAACTATGGTTGTTGATTTTTGGTGCTAAATATTCTTGAAAACTATGGCCAAAAGAAAATCTACTGTTATGGGATAATCTAAAATTAATTTTGATTAAAAAGCAGCAGGAATAATAGAAATCATATCAGAGTGAAATGTGTTAGTTTCAGGATATCTAGCACTATCTTCTAGACTCCATATGCCCGTGAAATCATGTACAGATAACCCTACATATGCATGCATATAATTAAATATAAAGCATAATACTAAAAATGTTATACTCTCTGATGTTTGATTTCAGATACACATTAATCAGTTTACCTGCTACTTCTTGTTTCTTCTCTTCCTCTTCCTTCTTTTCCTTTTTTCTCCCCTTCATTTGCACTGAGTTCTTCTATGTAGCTGAATCTGCCTTCAAATTCATGATTCTCCTACATGTGTAGTCAGACTACTGCTGATATTTCCTGTAAAATCTTCATAAAACATACTCAAAAATAAGTTTTAAGAGTATAGAGATAATATTTTCAATTATACAACCTAATGTTCTAAGATTGAGATTGAATTTACATGCTTTTTAGAAAGTTCGTAGATTTGGTTGTGCAAATTTACATGTTGATATCCAGTCATACATCCTTCCTTTATTTAACTCATATGTGGTTTGGTTAATTTTTTTACTATACATTTCAATTCCCCTGTTGTTTAATTTTAAAATACATATGGGTATTGTTATATAAAGCTCTTAGAGATTGAAGTTCTAGGTACTTTCATCATAATCTTATTTTTTTAAAATTTTGTCTTTAATTGTTTACACACATGCACACAGGTGTATATAGAAATGTATTTATACATAAGTATATAAAAACAGGGTGCTTAATTTGTATAATGTGTACATATGTTCAGGCAGATAGCTTAATACTGAGTAACTAATTTGGGATCTCATCCCTGGGGAACTTATTTCTCTCATTCAGCGTTCCTTAAGTTGTCTTTAGTCATTTGTCTAGATTTGAGGGTCCATGACATTTCCCCTTCCATGGAAATACAACTATTGAAGTCATTCTTATTTAGGTCCTGTTTGACAGCTATGTTGGTGAGACTTCAAGAAGAGTTCAGCTTTTCTGGCATTATACTAGGATGAAAATATGGTGCAGTTAAATTCTTTTTCTTCTACTTCTTGCAGCATTTCTATCTCTTCTTCTGCAATTGTTATTGACATTAGACTGTAGGAGTTGAGCTGTACATGTATCAGTTTGGGCTGGGCACTAGAACAGTCAATTGCTCTCTGTATTTTGTGGTTTTTTCTATAATTGTCTCTTTTGTGCTCCAAGAAATATTTATTTGATGAGTGGTGACACTTACCTGTGGACATGTAAAACTCTTCAGAATGAGGCCAGAAATTTGAGAGAGATTAAAGTGGGGTACATGGGAAGAGTTTAAGAGATAAAAGGAAGAGAGAGAAAATATACAACTAGGTATTATTTTCAAAATATTTTAAAATAATATGAAATCTATAGCAGGATTAAAACTATCCTCCACTAAAACAGCTCGATGTGATAAAGACTTGACTTGTAAGCCTAATGACCTGTGCTGAGTTGCAAAACTTACAAGAAAGTAGAAGGAAAGAATCAACATGTGAAAACTTTTCATGTGCACCATGGCATGTATGCTGACACTCACTTGTCCTATCCTTACCACACATATGTAAATGAATAAAATTTGAATACTAAATGAACAGCACTAGAAAGGTAGTCATGTGTTCACATTTGTTTTCCTTGCTACAATACATTTGGATTCATCAGTAATTCTTTCTTTTTTCATTTGCAAGCTATTTTGGCATATTTCTTGGATTTTAAATCTTTTGTTGAGCCTCCATGCTATTTTCTCTCACTTTTTAATGTTTGTGAAAGCAATCTTCTAAACTTCAATTTCTACATGTTTTGAAATGCTTTAATTCTTTTCTGTATTCATAAAAATATGAAATCCAAGGCAAGGTACTTTTGTGTCAGAATTCTCCTAAAAATTATCCCACAGTCTTCCATGCTGGGTGGGTATACTTGACCCTCTCCTGCCTTTCCTTTATTTTGTTGAATTTTGCCTTTACAAAAAAAGCAATGCTTGTTTTGTTTTGTTGGTTTTGTTTGTTTGTTTTGCTTTTGCTTTTGTTTTATTTTGTTTCCTCTTGTCAGGTTTCTCAATGTATATTATCTATTTTGGCAATTCAGAAACCAAGGATTAACTAACAAATCCTTCACATTCTAGTTTGTTTGGCACACACAGTATATGTGAAAGGATCCAGTCTGAATTGTTCCTTTCTGCCTCTTGGTTTAATCATTTTTGTTTTGATTATTGAGTTTTTGTAAGTTAAAGTGTATATGCCTGGGAACTAATTAACTGCATCATACTCCATTACTTCCTAGGAAGGTTCAAACTCAGTTTATCCTCTCTTTAATAGGGTTCATTAAAAAAAAGGTAATCATCCAAATTATTTTCATCTCACCAGTAAGGTACCAACAAATGCTGCTATTTTTAAAACTGAATAGTACTTCGTACCATCTTTTGTTATATTTTTTCTAGTGTCTTTATCATGTATCACTTTTTAATGTTTTAACTTACTTTTTGTCTTGGACTCCATCTCCAAATTATTGACTTGTTCTTTTCTTTGTTGCATTAGTATAATTAAGTATTGCTATAAATCAATTGTCCTCAATGAATATACATCAGCCAGCATGGTGATACCTGCTGATAATCACAGCAATTTGAAGGTAGAGTGAGGATAGTGGACACTTAATGCTGAGCCTGGGCTTTATTTTCTTCTATTCTGTTTTAGAATACCATAAAAGTAAATGTGAAGCAATGGACATCTATTATCCCAGAGATTATTGAGAAATGCAGTGTGTCTGATAGAATTTTCTACTTTGAGTCTCAACAGACTTATTAGAACAAAGCATGACCTGCATCATCTTCTAGATGGTCAAGTAGGAAAGTATCTGCTTACAAGCTCCTTTAGCATCTGATAAAACTAAGTTCTTTCAAGCTGTGTGTTAAGCTCACCTGGTTTATTTGCTATTTGGATTTTATTTACATTTTTGTTGGTTTTTACAAACTAGTGCCTGTTCTTGGACCCTCTTGCTTATTATCATCACTAGCCCTCTACCTACATAGCATATTATCTTTCTTCAATGAAGCAGGGGATTCTCTCTTCCTCTGTAAGTCTCCCAGCAGAGAGGTACAGTCCCTAATGAAATTGATGCTTTTCAATAAGATATGGCTAGGATTACCTTATCATTGATTAATATTTAGTCAACAAATTTGAGATGTAAGGTTTTATTTTTTTCCTATCTTAGGTCATTGTAATAAAAATATGTACTCAGAACAATGAAGGAAAGAAAACCAGGATGTAAACGTATCTGTTTGTATGTGTGTATCAATGTACCTGATCATAACACACAGTAACAAGATGAAACATGATTGTTTCAGAGAACAGCATGTTAACACCCTAGGAGGAGTCACTGTACTATTTTTAAATATTAAGTAAGGGTCAGTCTTGCTTGACATTAGACTGAAAATAATTTGTTTAGATTATATATAGATTATACTTAGGACATAAAAGATTTTTGCATCTCCTACACTTGTATTTTCTTCTATATAGACTAATGTTGTTGGTATATAGTATCCAATAAAGACCATTGAAAATACCTCTATTATGGAGGAGATAAAAGTAATACAAATCATAGATACTGCTGAATGTGTTTGACATACTTAGGAATTTTTATCATCCCATTTGTAAATGTAGGCCAGATTGTTGTTAAAAATTGCTCATTGTTTCATGATATGTTTAGATTTTCATTTTATTTTTGTACTTTTGAAAAGTTCTTTTCTCATTTATAATCGAGGCTGTAGTTATTAAACTATGACAAATTATTTGGATTTACTACTCATAGAATATTTTCTATATTTAGCTATATTTTTAATCCTTATTAGTAGCAAATACATTTTTAGAAGTCAGAAAAAATACATTTTTTTAAAATTTATAATGAACCCTTTTCTCCAAACTATGTATGTTGGCTACTTTACAGTTAACTACTTAATGCAAACATCTAAAAAGATTTTAAGAGAAAATGTCTGTTTCAGTGTTATAAACTTTCACTAAATACATAACAATGAGAGATGCTGCCTGAGTTACATTCTTCAATACAATTATTACTAATGATTCTTTCCCTAAAACCTGGTATTAGAGAAGGATCATCTATGGCAAAATTTTAAAGAATTTCATTTAAAACCATGGATTTTCATCCACATTAAAAGATAAAATTTACATTTAGTATCAGTTCTTCAGGAACACAAGAAGCTCTTTACCTGTACAACCACATATTGGTGAAGATGTAGAGAAAGAGGAACAATCCTCCATTGCTGATGGCATTGCAAACTTGTACAATCACTCTGGAAATCAATGTGGATTTTTCTTAGAAAAATTGGAAATAGATCTACCTGAAGACCCAGCTACTACTCTTGGGGATATACCAAAAAGATGCCACAAAATGTCACACGTGCACCAGTCTGTACAAAGAAGCCTTATTTGTAATAGCCAGAAGCTGGAAACAACCCTGATGTTGTTTCCCACAACATCACACAAAGGAAGAATGCAAGAAAATGTAGTTCATTTATACAATGAAATACTATTCAGCTATTAAGAACAAAGACATCATGAGTTTTGTAGCCATAGATGGAACTAGAAAATATTATCCTGAGTGAGGTAAATAAGACCCAAAAGTACATGTACTCTATGTATTCACTAATAAGTGGATATTAGCTTAAACAGTACAGAATACATAGTATAAAATCCACTGAACTCAAGAAGGTTAACAAGCAGATGGGCCCAAGTGAAGATGATTTAATCTCATTTGGGAAGGAAAAGAGAGCTATCAAAGGAGACAGAGGGAGGGAGGGGTGTGGGAGGGAGTTGGGAGGGGGAGCAGCAAAGGAAAAGGAAACCATGATCAATTATGGGGGTAGGGAGAGGAGAGAAGCTCTGAGGGACAGCAGAATGAATGGAAATATTCAACTTAGAGGGCAGGATCCTCTAGATTATTCCAAAGACCTGTGAGGCAAGAAACTCTCAGAACTTGAAAGAAGGGGCCTTAGATGGCCAGTGGGGAGAGGTAACTCAAAGAGTCTACTTCCAGTAGAAAGACTTGATTTCAAGTGGAGGAATGGAGTTGCCATCTCACAGTCAAAAATCCTGACCCAGAACTGTTCTTCTCTAAAAGAACTGTAGGGGAAAAAATGAGAAGAGACTAAAGGAAAGGAAGTCCAGTGACTAGCACAATTTGGAATCCATCTCAAGTGGAGGCCCAAAGGCCTGACACTATTATTGGTGCTATTGTGTGCTTACAGACAAGAGCCTAGCATCATTGTCCTGAGTGGCCCAAAAAGCAGCTGACTGATTTAGATGCAGATACTTGCACCCAACCATTGGACTGAAGTTGGGACCCTTGTGATTTAAATTAGGGAAAGGCAGAGAAAGGCAGGAAGAAGCTGAGGAGAAGATCAACCCCATAGGAAGACCTGCAGTTTCAACTAAAAAGTGAGCAACATTAGCTTAAAGAAAGTAGATCACTTTAATTCATTTAGTTTTCCCACCACAAGTTCATGTGCTATGATTCAGATGTCATTTCCACTGATAAACAGGAAACAGTGGATAATTAGGCTGAATCTACCAAACTTAGAAAAAAGAGATAAATATATATTTATAAGATCATTCTAGTACCTGGTGTTAAATTAGTTCAACAGTTTTTTGAAAACTTGCATGAATCCCAGAGAGGCAAACTTCTCCAAAAGATCTTTGAAGTAAACAATCCTCATCAAACCAATGTGGATATTTCCTACCTTCAAGTATAGGTTGCCTAGGGCCATGCAGGAGGAACTACAAATGGCTTATGCACTGGGAAAGACAAATGGCTTTAGAACTCATCAAATGTGGCCCACCATTTAGCACAGCCACATTAGTGAGTCTCAATGTGACATGGCCTCAAGGATCATGTGTCCTAAGGACATCATGCTTTTAGGAAGTTCTGCTCTGCTTGCTGCCCTCACATCCCTCTTCATCTGCGAATTACATAAAATACTTTAAGTGGGTTTCCAGTCCCTCACTAGACAGTATCTCTGGCACTCACAATGATAATGCTTGATCTCTTTCAAGAATTGAAGCTGGAGCAGATTAATGTTCCAATTACCACCCCAGGAAATAAGTTAGAGATAAAGATTGTCAGCAATGACAACCACCCTCAGGAAACATTAGGAAAAATAAAATTGTTAGTGAAGTTATTTTGAGATGTTTTAACTCTTGGCTCTGATATAGAAAATCTGAGGGAACAATTCAAAGTTCAGAAAGGTACATTCTTAGTTTAGCTAGGGACCTTTGATGGTCAGGGAACAAGAACAATGGCAGCAGCAGCTAATGTGACTCTTACTGAAGCTGGACTGGTGAGGATTGATTTTGTATACTGATTTTTGTTCTCAACTTCCTGAAATGATTTATTAAGTTCTGCTGATAAGTAGATATGGATTCTGAGGATGTAAGGTAGACATAACTGATTATTATATAAAAGTTTAGATCTGTGATTCTTTTAAGATTCTTACAAAATTACTTTTAAAGATAAATAATAATTACTCTTTTCCTTGTATATATATATAAATTGCTACCTGTCAGTAAGAGAAACTAGTGGAGAAAACTACCTTGCTTTCTTACACATTCTTAATTTACAACAAGTTTTTTAGGTATGAATCTATGTGGGTTCTTAGGAACAATTTGGTTTCTTTATCTACACAACCTGGTGTTATTTTTTGCAAAGGTATTGGGAAACATATTGTTTTATCATAGTCATTCACTAAAAGAAAATTAAAAAGTAATCATATTGTAACTTTATATATATTATATATATCATATTGTAACTATATAGCTTAAAAGATTTTGCTGGGATATATAAGCTTTTGAAGAAAAAATGAAATGTAGGAGTTGGAAAATTTTTCCTTCCATTTATCAACTATGTGGATGTATTTATGTATGTAAGGCTTGTGTGGGTGGGTGGTTGGAAACCTGTTCCCTTCACCAATGAACTATGCATATATATGTACATATATAAAGCTTGTCAAATAATGTGTTAGCACTTGCTTCATCCACCAATAACTGTAAATTGTGTGTATATGTGTGTGTATACATATACATATACATATACATATACATATACATATACATATACATATACATATACATATATATATATATATATATATATATATATCTTGGAGCATAATTGCTGAAGGTATTATTCCTAACCATTTTATTTGTGAATGTGTATATATCTGTCTATAGGTCTGTATGCATGTATATTTGTACATGTATATGTATGTATTTGTATTTTAAAGTTACTGGACTCTGCTTTTTGTTTTGTCTAAGGGGTGTGTAGAGTGTGTGTGTATGTGTGTGTGTTTGTGTGTGTGTGTTTTCTCTCCTCTTCTCAAATTGCATAGGCAGCACCCCCTATACGTATCTGGATCCACCTCCATCAGCTGTTCTTAAGCATTTACCAGCAATGGCTGCCTGCCTAGGTTTACCCACCACAGGGTTGCCAAAGCTGGTCTTTGGCAAAAGGTCAGAGAGTATGGAATATTAATTAATATGAAGCCAAGTTCATGTACAGAAACTTTTAGCTCAATGTGTTATGCTATTGATTCAATTTATGAAGTATATTTATATTGATTACTATGGAATCTCTGAATGAGAGAGTACCTAACTGTTTAACTTTAGGGAACAAAATAAAATTGACCATTACTAAATGGACTAAGGAGCAGGAAACTTGGCTTGTTAGCTTAATCAAAAACTACAAAGCCATTGCTGTGAATTGGACAGTGTAAATTTTTCTCTTTTGGTTACACTGTACTTAAAGATTTTCTACATATCTTACTCTCTTTTCTTTTACTAATGATTATATAATCCCATTCATAGGAAAGAAATTCAGATACTTGAATATGTGTCTTTCACTTTGTGATATTTCTATCAAGGCTTGTTCATATGTGGGTGGATGAGTGTGTTGAACCTTTTCCTTAAGGCAAATATACTGTGAGAAAGAAAAATAGATACCAGACAGATATGTAGTACCCATATATAACCAGTTGCCTCTGTGTGATGGTCTGATTCTGATTTAGAATGAAACATTTGGGACAATTTCTGCTTTCCATTATTTTGTTGACAAGAAATCTCTTTAAAGTTTTACAAAAATATCTAGTAATTTTGAGTGTGATAATAAAAGCGAATATTAACTGATTAGTGAAATACCATGACCAAGGTGGCAAAAGCAGAAAATAAAATTTACCCATGACCATCCTAATCTATAATAAAATAATTACAGTTTCTGCTTTGTAGAAATGTTTTGTTACATACATGGCAAGAATTCCAGGTGTGGCTATGCGGTCCTGTGCTTTGTTACACATCTGTGATATAAAAGCATGTAGACCATGATGTTAATTCTGTTTTCCTTTGTGCAGTGATAAATTATTTCAAATAAACAAAGCCAGAAATATTTTAGGTAATAAATAAAATGTAGAGAGTGAGAACAGAAGAACTAACAGATTCAATAATTTTATTTTGTCAGCAATTTAAAATTTAAATCCACAACATAAAAACATTTACAATATATCATGGCAAATCAGATCTTATCAGAGCATATTGATAATTTTTACTGTTATGATTCATAAGTAGCAAACATGGAAACAAACATAATATTTTGCTGTAAGTTACTCTCTTAGTTAAGGTTTCTATTGCTATGATAAAGCACCAAGATCAAAAACAATTTGGGAAGGAAAGGGTTTGTTTGGTTTATACTTCCACATCTATGGAAATCATTGAAGAAAATTAGGACAGGAATTCAAACAAGGCAGAAATCTGAAGGCAAGAGTTGAAGCAGAGACCATGTGTACTGTCTTACTCAACAAAACTTGCTCAATCTACTTTCTTATAGAAATTAAGACCACTAGTTCAGTGTTTTTACCATCCACAATGAGTTGGCTCTTTTCCCATCAATCACTAATTAAGAAAATCTTCCACAGCCAAGTCTTGTGGAAACATTGTTTCAAGTGATGTTTTCTATTTTTTGATGATTTTAACTTGTGTCAAATTTACATAAGACTAACCAGCCCAATTACTGAAAAAAAAATGTAGCACAGCCAGATTTTAGAATACTGTTCAGTTAAAGAGGAATGTGTGAAGAAAGCATAAACAAATAAATTGAAATGCATATTACTGATTGATATAATTTTTATAAGATAGATACTGTATGATTCTAGCAATATGACATTCTAGGAAACGTAAGGCAGTAAAATATTATTGGTTCCCAGAAGTTACAAAAAGGATTAAAGGATGAGTATGTTAGACTTGTAAAATATTATGAACCATACAACACTTAGACTCTACTTGCATGTAACCCCTGTGTTTTGAACAATACTAATGTCACCATTTGTTTATTCCAAGTGACAAATGTAACATGCTGGAGCAAAAAGTGAAACACAAGGCAATAAATGAGCATATACATGTTGAGAAGAGGCTCCTGACAGGAACTCTGTAAAAGTAACTTTTATTTCCCAGATATAACTGTTTTCCCAGAGACCTTTTGCTAAATAAACTCACCTTTTTTAGTTCTTTCTGGACTCTGGGTGTGCCTGTCAACTCAGCTGTTCTGTATCAAAATCCTTTCATGCTTACTGATTCAATCTGGCTTCTCTCAGCTTCTCACTGAATTGCTCTGCTTGGCCAAAAACTAAGTCTGGCAGTTTGTTCTAATCTTCTAGCTCCTTCTCATTCTCTAGCTTCAACTGCCTCTGCTGACTAGCACTGAACTGTGTGAGTTTATGAATGAAACCAATTCCTCTGAACTGTACTCTCTGCACTGACTCCTAACTCACAGCACCAAACTGAACTCCACTCAGCTGAACTTACTGAACTGGCTCTTGCTCCCAATTCTACTCTTCAATAGTTTTCTCCTGAGTGTTGGGTGTATCTTATCTCTGTCTCATTCTGTCAAATATTTCTATGATTCATCATTTTGTCTGCCCCTCAATTAGATATCATAGTTTGGGATTAATTGTGTGTACAAAATGATCTGAGGTTAAAGATGTATGCTAAGGGCATGTCTACATTATAGCTAGAACATAGAGACCTAAGAAGGTCTTTGGATGTGATGAGAGCAGCCATGTTGCTGGATTAAAATTCCTCAACAGCACTTTGTAAAATTGACTGCATTGTCTTATCATTTAAGCTGCTCTAAAAATACAGTTACCTCAAGAACTCAGGGATTGTTTTTTAATAATAATCATCCATGATTTGTGTGATGATTCTTAGATCACAAATCAGGCTATTAGTGCTGCTTGTCTTCAGTATATTATTTTTAAGTAGCTGTAGCATTCTGTCATTTTCTTATTTCAGAATAGTCTTTATCCATTTTAGTCCCTAACTAGAAACTTTCACTTGCCAAATATATTCATAGTCATTTACCACCTGTTAACTCTCAAAATGTGTATATAGAACTAGTATCTGAGAACCAACTCTCCATAAACTACTGGAGAATATATGTAGTCACTGATAGCCAAAGTTCTAAAGTTTTGCCTTAATCTCACAAAAGCTTCAAATTTCTAAATATAATGCAGCATTTTTCTATTGCGATTCTTTCTAGCCTATAACATAAAATTTCTCAGGAAATGATTTCACAGTAACAAATATACATTTGTATTTACTCACATCCTAAATGTTAACACATTTTTTTAATTTATAGAATGCTACTCTCAGAAGTAAAACAAAAATTTTTAAAACAGTAAATTTACTAATATTTTAGGTCATTTATAACCTGATAATTCCTTCTATAATATAAAAACCAAAATGACTCCAGAGGTATTTATATAAATCACTTAGGCTTCATGTGAGGTAACTGTACACATAAAATAATCAAGATCATTTGATTCCATTGATATTTCATTATATATTGTACGGGCTGGTTTTGTGTCAACTTGACACAAGCTAGAGTTATCACAGAGAAAGGAGCCTCTCTTGAGGAAATGCCTCCATGAGATCCAGCTGTAACGCATTTTTTCAATTAGTGATCAAGGCAGAAGGGTTTACCCCTGTGGTACTGTGTAAGGGTATTCTGGTTCATGGTTGGACATAGGCCAAGAACCCCAAGACTCTAAGTGAGAACAGGCAGGAGTTGGGCTGCATCCCCAGAACCCAGAGTCCTGATGGGCAGTCTCCATAGACCTATATTGTTCAGTCATGTAGGCCATTACAGCCCCTCCCAAAGTGCACAGCTAGAGGGCGTGACTAAAGGTCTCAGACCCTAGGCCTCCCCAGACCCTCCCCAGAACTTCCCTCTTTCTCCCTCCCTATTTAACTCTGGACTGCCCTGAGTTTTGGTGGGTACTTCCAGATCTATCCACCATCCACCATGACAATAAACCCTTTTGGAACCAAGGACTTCCTCGTGTCATTGGGGCCTGCCATCACCAAAGCCCCTGGCCTCTGGAACCTTAGACCTTTCTCCTGCATGTGGGACCCACCGAGTGGAAAACCCCCCGGGACACCTCCACCACCACCACTGCTGTGGCCTATTATTTTCCCACATACCCCATTGTGGGTGATGTCATGCCTAGGCTAGTAGTCTTGGATTCTATAAGAAAGCAAACTGAGCAAGCCAAAGGAAGCAAGTCAGTAAGCAGCATTCCTTCATGGCCTCTCTCCTGCCTCCAAGTTCCTACCCTAAGTGAATTCTTGTCCTGATTTTCTTTGATGATGAACAGCAATTTGGAAGTGTAAGCTAAATAAACCCTTTCCTTCCCAACTTGCTTCTTGGTCATGATATTTTGTGCAGAAATAGAAACCCTCACTAATGCGTATATCTTATCTACATTACATTAATTATTTTTAACTAGTTAGATGATTTATTTACTTTGTACTGTTTTCCTTTCTCTTCCCAAATCAAAACTTTACTAGTGAAGATGTTTCCACATTTTTTTAAATTGATCTTTAGTCAATAAACCACATAATTAGTCAATTAATTTCCTTCATATCATTATATTTTTGTAATTACATTTACTCTAGAAGACATCACTCCTAACAAAAATGGCTGATATGAAAATGAATGGCAATTATCATTCTGAAATCCACGGAAACCATTTCTCCCAGAGGGATTTGAGGCGGGGGTGTTAGAAAGACACAATTCAGGTGTTTTGATTTTTCAGAGAGGTGCCATCCATGTACCTGGACCTGGAAGTTGGGGAGATAGATTCTCTGGCTATAATAGAGTTTCATCATTTTGGCCTGAAAGTAATGTAAGTAAATAATGCAGAGACTACAGGTATTCCACACCTCTGCATTTCAGGAGGTACTATTCACTAAAGTTTCCTCATTTTTATGTCTTTATAATTGTGCTCAGATGCATCAGATCATCTATGTGGCCAAAAATGGATTACGTTCTTTGACTTAAAGGCCCACTTTATTTCATTGTATTTTTACTCTTTGAAGCACAAATATTTGGTTATACATTATTATATTCTATATTCTAGAGCTAAATACTGTTCAGTGATTAGTTACAACTTATTCTGGCTACTCTTGTGTGACAGTTTATTTATGTTTTATAATATTTTCTTTCAATAAAAACAAAAAAAATGATTTTGCCTATGTTTATTCATATGGAATATTCTGAGTATATTTTGAGTATGTATTAGCTCATAGAAAAGACATTGCTGACTCAGAAGGGAAAATGCCATGCTATAGATGTTACTTACTGCCACTCCCTTCATCTTCAAGTTAAAACATTTGAACTTGAGTCGATTATTTTTGGGAAAATTATAGAAAATGTGTAATTTCTTTCAATAATCACTAAATGATCCTATTAGGAATTGGTAAAACTTTTATTCAAATTATATTTAAAATATGATTTTGAATTTTTGAGTATAGCTGTAACATTCCAGTCTATCTGTTTCCTCCTATTTTTATTCTTCCTGTTTTGTCTCGCTCTGCTTCTCTTTTAACAATCTTTGAATGGAGATTCTTTTGCAGGCATGAATTATTCAGTGATCTCTGGAAGAAAATTTGCCTCAGTCACTCTGTGTGTAAAGTACATCTACACATCATATCCATGTAGACGAGTGATACTAGTGAAGACCTGATTTTCTTGAATAAATGAATATTCCAGAAGAATACATTCACCTAGTAATTTTGAGAACCAGCTGTGTGCTCAGAATTTATGGTACGGCTCAAATATATATACTTGGAATTGAAGAACATTACAACATCTTGGCAAAGACAGAAAAGTGATGCTGTCAATTATTATTTGATATACTGTACTCACAAAATACAGAAAGAAAAGAAGGTTATATCTGCTTATTATACAAGACAAGCTGCTGCACTTCTATGGTGCAGTTTGTTCCTAATATAAACCTGCACATCACTCTGCTCAGTGTTTATCCTGACATAACAACTCAGGTTCTTTTTTTTTTTTCATAAACCTATAACATTGCTTTTATTAATTTGGAATCTTCATGAGGAGAGATGAAAAAATACTCCTTGAAGTGATTTCCATATTATGCTGATTTTGTGATCATCTGTGTACTAAGAGACCACCCAATTCATCTCTGATGTAACAAACACCAGATTTTGTCCTGAGTTTGAAATCTCTGGCTATGGCATGCAACATATTTTTAAAAATCTGTTTGATTGATAGTTTAATCATTGTTCCCTATTACATCAGCAGCCAAGCCTAGTATTCCAATTTTGAAGGATTGTTTTGCCTCTGTCCCTGTGTCACACAAAGTACTTGTGGCTTGCCAATGGCAGATCTGATTGCAGCTTTATAGAATTCAGACGTAGTTGAAAGTTTAAATTTTCTGTTTTGTTCTCGTGTTTATCTTTTAGACAGCACATGAGTTTGATTGCTCCTGTTATAAAATAAAATCAGCTTACCAATTATCTTCTGTCCTGTGTTCTTGTCTCTTCTTTTCTTTCTTCCATATTTATATGGGTGTCACATTTTATCCTTTTGAACTAGTAATAGGACAAGCCAGTCAGCACTTGATTGTTTTGAACCCAACCAGGAAAACATACAATCAGGTTTTCTCCTTGGTGCATTTACAAATCCATTCTTTTGGTTGGTGTCTTTGTCCTTGGTTTTATATGCAGTTCAATGACCAGGCAAGTGTACATGACTTTACAGGCTGAGAGAAAATAAACTAGGCCTAAAGAACAATACCAGGAATAAGTACAATAATCAATTGAACCTGATATTGGCATTTGTCCACTGATGTTCTGTTGCCCAAGCAAAATCTTTAGAAAGGAGGAGTGTGTGTTCAGGGATCCTTCTTTATAGGTATCTCTTCTTATATCTACTTTTTAAACATTTTTGTTAAAAAATGATTATTATCCACTCTTCTTTCCTCAGTCTACAGTCCATCATCCAATTAGTCTCTTTGGGGGAACTTTTAATAAGCTATTGGTGGATGTATGATAGACGTACAAAAGTGTTACATAACACATAGATATAATATGGTAGACTTTAAAACGTGAACTCCTGTGACTAGAGCAATTAAGGTGATGAACATTTCTACCATGATGTTTCCTCTCAGTACTTCCTCCTCCCATCTCCTGTGCTCCATCCTTTCCCCAGCATCTCTTATCTATTATTTTCGATTGGCTTTGTTTTCTAATATTTTATGTAAGTGGAACTGTAATATGTGTTATATATTCCTGTCTGGTGTGGTTTGAGTTATTTTCATTTATCACTATTTTGAAAGGTATCCACGTGGTTCTACACCTTGGTGATTCCTTTTAAAAGAAGGTTATGTACATATGTATGAATGTATGTATGTATGTATGTATGCATGCATGTATGTAATTATCTGTGTGTGTGCTTGTGTAAATTTATGTGTACTGTGTGTGTATGTGTGTGCTAGAGTCTGTAAAAGCCAAAGATGGCATCAGATCTCCTGGAATTGGAGTTACAGAAGACCTAGGTTTAGTTCTCAGCACCCACAGGCTACTCCTAATGTATAGACATACACTAATATACAATATATGTAATTTTAGCCAAGTATAAAGTAATGTGATTCTTTAACATCCTTAATGTTATTTTTCCTCCTCCTTCCCTCTTCTTTTGTATTGGCCTCCTACCTTTCTTTTTTTCAATCTATTTTTTATAACTTATTTATTTTTTTCAAATCCTCATTTTTACTTATTCACACAGGGGTTACGAACACAAAAAGGCAGGACGTGGGGAAGGGGATGACATTGGAGCTTGGGTGTTCAGGGGGAATACAGATATCTTTCAGAACAGTGTATAGGCTGGGTGAAGGTGCAGGGGACAGGTCGCTATGAGTCTGCCTATGATTCACATGTCCTTATCTAAGTTGGTATTATCTGCCAAGGCTATGTATTTATAAGATCTATGACTACTCAGGCTGGTAAATTTCCACAAAAGCTGCCCCTTTACAATAGCTTATAGCCATCTGTTTCAATGTTTTTCCACAGACACCCAAGACTTGGTGTTAGTATACATGTATGACAGGCCTATTGCTGATTTTAGGCCTATGGCTGATTTTCGGACTTCAGTGTATAAGCAGGGCTGCCCCTGACATCTCCTCCCTTCTCTAAATACAGGAGGGCTGTGGAAATTCTAATCTTGCAAAGGGAGGAATAGAGGCCTGAACTCCAGTAATTGAAGGGGACCTTGTAATGGCTCCGGCGCCCCTGTCATTGTCCAGTGAGGAATGAGGGCCATACCCATCCCGATGTCATTTTCCTGGAGAGAGGATACTTTTGACATCAACCACTATTCAGTCAGGCTTGTCCCCCAAGGAACCCAGAGAGATATTTTTAACATTTATTTATATTCCCTTGCAGTGCTTAGCCTCGCAGCCTAAGCAAGAATTCAGATCGCCAATCAGAGGGGGTTCTGGGTGGCCCCTCTCTGCTTGGTCTAGGGGCAGAAGTCCCCTCTTTTAGGCTGGGTGAAAATGGGTTTTGGGAACACCCTGGATAGAGTAACAACCTCATCTTGAGTCACATGGTCTTCCAAAGCTAACTTATAATAATGTATCTGAATAGATTTTGCTACCAAATTATTTATCTGTTGTTTCACAAAGTTAGTCAGCCTATTTAAGGCCCAGGGACCAGAAGAAATAAGCAAAAATAACCCAATTAATGGTCCCAAGATGAGTGGAAGTAGAGTTGACAACCATAGAGAGGCTGAAAGCCAATTCTTATACTCATTTTTCTCTTTCTCTCTCTGACTTTTCTCAGGGCCTTCTCTTACCTTTTTCATGCTCTCTTTAACCATCCCTGTCTTGTCTATGAAAAGGCAACATTCTTCTTTAAGGGCTGTACACAGTCAAGAGCTGTACACAGCCTTTTCTACTGTAATAGAGTAAATCAAGTCCAGTAAGGATTTTTGTGATTTTTTGGAGGTCTCTTCAGAGAGTGAAACGAGGGATTTCTTCTGATGAGTAGTGTCAATCTCTAGCTGTTTGATGTTCTTTTCAATGGCCCGTCGAAGGTCTGAGTAGTATAAGTTCTGAGGCGGCATCTGGATTAGAACTTTTAATAGCAGACGTCACAGGTGATTCATTTTTACCTGGAAAGGAAAAAGAAGGGAATTCTCAGGGAGATTTCTCTTCCCTGGATGTAAATTGTTATTCATCTTATTTATAATTGGGCCTGGCTTTGTGGAGGTATCTATTTATTTCATTAATCTTTTTGGTAGCCAGTTAGCTCTCCCTTCTGTGGTATCAAACAGGCATATTAATCCTCGGCCCCATAAGATAGCTGGGTCTGGACCATTCTCCTTAAGGGTAAGAGGGTCCTTCAACATAGCTGTGGCATAGTTTTTATTGGTCTTGGTGATGCCAGAGGCAGTCAGCAGCAGATTTGCCATGAGCTTTTAGTTTTATAGAGTTAAAAGTGGACAAGTCATGATGGAGAGTATTTCAGGGAGACTTCTTATGGGGGGGTACCGTTCCCCCTCTTTTGTTTTTAAAGCCAATTTTTCATAGTTCTTGTAAAATCAGGGCAGAAGCGCCAACAGCTGCTCCTTCCACACTCAGATAGTCATGAAGACACTATTTAAAGAAATATAAACCTATCTTAATAATCTCTTTTATCAAAGGACTGTTATAGCACCGCTGACAACTAATCAGACTATATAATATATTGATTAATAATAGCTTCCTCTACTTTTTGTGAGATTACTCTCTTTTGTCAATTAATTGTTGAGGGAAATTAGGATTTACATCTCTCCTGAGAATATTAAAGTGGGACTTAGATTCTTTTGTGGAGAGCTTAAAATAAGATCTTAGCCAATTAGCATCTCCTAGAAACTTTTGAAAATAATTTGAAATAAGTAAACTCTTTCTTTTTTTCAGATCCTTTGTCTGTTTTTTATTAGATATTTATTACATATTTACCTTTCAATGTTATCTCCTCTCCTATTCTCTTCCAAAACCCCTTATCCCATACCCTCTCCTCCTATTTTTTTGAGGGTGTGCCCAAAATATCCTCCTAGTCTCATCTCCCTGATCTCGAATTCCCCAACACTAGGGAATCCAAACTACTGGGGATCATAGCTCTCCACTTCCACTGATGTCTGACAAGGCCACCCTCCATTACCTGTACAGGTGGAGACATGAGTCCCTCCCTTTGTACTCTCAGGCTGGAGGTTTAGACTTTGAAAGCTCTGGTTGAATCTTTTGATACTCCTTCGAAAAAGGACCAAAGCACCCACACTTTGGTCTTCCTTCTTTTTCTCGAGTTTCATGTGGTCTATGCAATGTGTCTTAGGTATTGTGAGCTTTTGGGCTAATATCCACTTATCAGTGAGTGTATACCATGTATGTTCTTTTAAGATTGGGTCACCTCACTCAGGATGAAATTTTCCAGCTCCATCCATTTGCTTAAGAATTTCATGAACTCATTGTTTTTAATAGCTGAGTAGTACTCCATTATATAAATGCATCACATTTTCTGCATCCATTCTTCTGTTGAAGGACATCTGGGTTCTTTCCAACTTCTGGCTATTATAAACAAGGCTGTTATGAACATAGTGGAGCATGTGCCCCTGTTGTATATTGAAATATCTTTTGCGAATATGCCCAGGAGTGGTATAGTTGGGTCCTCAGGTAACACTATGTTCAATATTCTGAGGTACCGCCAGACTGCTTTCCATAGTGGTTGTACCAGCTTACACTCCTACCAACAGTGGAAGAGTGTTCCTCTTTCTCCACACCCTCACCAACATCTGCTGTCACCTGTGTTTTTGATCTTAGCCATTCTGACTGGTGTGAGGTGGAATCTCAGTGTTGTTTTCATTTGCATTTCCCTGATGACTAGGGATGCTGAATACCTCTTTAGGTGCTTCTGAACCATTTGAGCTTCCTTAGTTGAGAATTCTTTGTTCAGCTCTGTGCTCCATTTTTTAATAGAGTTCTTTGATTTTCTAGAGTATAATTTCTTCTGTTCTTTGTATACCTTGAATATTAGCCCTTTATCAGATGTAGGGTTGGTGAAGATCTTTTCCCAATCTTTTGGTTGCTGCTTTGTCTTATTGACTGTGTCCTTTACTTTACAGAAGCTTTGCAGTTTTATGAAGTCCCAATTGTTAATTCTTGGTCTTAGAGCACAAGCCATTGGTGTTCTGTTCAGGAACTTTTCTCCTGTACCCATGCATTTGAGGCTTTTCCCCAATTTCTCTTCTATTAGTTTCAGTGTAACTGGTTTTATGTGGAGGTCCTTGATCCATTTGGAACTGAGCTTTGTGTGGGGCTGTGGAGATCCTGGGGTGTTTGCCTAACCCTCAGATCCCAGAGACCTGACATGAGGCCTCTATGTAACATGCAGTGAGTAACGAAAGGTCCAGGTAGAGAGCAGGGGATCAGGTCTCTGCTTCAAGATTTACATATTATCTAAAGGCCCTGGCCCCACCCCTCCCCCTTCTAATATTAGGAAACCCCTTCTGACATTTTTTGAGAGAGCAGGCCATCATTCAGACTCAGATCAATAAATCTACATGTCTTCAACTCCATGTGTTTCTTGAAATTCTGGACTCCTTGTGTAAGTGGAAAACTCACGTTGGGGGGTGAGAAGCCTTCTCCGCCTGCCCCTGTGCTCTTTGTGCTCTAGCGGCCTGTGGGACACTTTCCCCTTACAACAATGGTCCTTGCACCGCCTTTGAGGGGCCCCTGGGGGAGTCAGCTGCAACCGTGGTACACAAGCCTGACCTGCCCCATGTCCTGCCAGCTGCCTAGGTTGCCGCTCTCCCCAGGCCAGCTGCCCGCAGGGCTCTCTCTCTCTCTCTCTCTCTCTCTCTCTCTCTCTCTCTCTCTCTC
>NW_021604641.1:4988267-5049279 GCF_004785775.1 Grammomys surdaster | reverse complement strand
CTCTCTGCTGTGACCGTGGTTCCTGGGACGGAGTCTGTACGTGGGTGCATGGCCATGACCCTGACCACGCCACACCTGTACCACACAACCCTAGTTTGAGTTTTGAACACCCACATGACTACAAGAACTGAACCACCCAACCCGCAAGGAGTTACCAGAGCCGCTGCCGGCCTCTCTGTGCCAAGCCTCTGCGTCAAAGCTGCCAGCTGCGCTTGGGTGCTCTGTCTCTGTTCTGCTCTGCCTACCTGATCATGAGCTCGAAAAACACTGCAAAAACTAATACCACCAAAAGATAAGCCCCCAACCCTGGAGACAAACAATCTATTACTTCCTCCTGTATTTTTGATCAGAGCCATCAGATGGATTTAAGTAAGCCAAAGAAACAATTGGTGCCTCCTGGCCAGAGCTACCCTCTGGTGTTGGTTGAAGGTTCCTCCAACATCTGCTTAAATCCCGACAGCCCATAATGGGTGTTGGCGAAGACTCTCTATCTAGACTCTCTTTAAAACAAAAAAGAAAAAAATCTGGTAACGCAGTGACCAGTTAAAAGCCATAGGGCGGTTGCCAGGATATATCAAAATCTTTGGCCAGGCTTAACATTTTGGGCTTCTGGGAATCCCCTGAGGCCGTCAAGCCAAAGGAACATTCCCATTAGACAAAGTGTTTCTCCTCTTTTCTCTCATGGGCAACTCAACATCACATAAAAAAAACACCCAAGGTCAGACAAATATGTGCCCTACTAGAATCCCAAGGGGTGAAAATAACTAAAAAACAAGCCTCTCTGTTTTGGGAGGAAGTCACTCAGATAGCCCCATGCATGGCTGAGGACAATATCTACACCACAGATTCATGGAGCAAAGTAGCTTCCCTTATCAAAAACAGAAATACCCAAGAAGGAAAAAGGCTTCCTCATTTTTTTTTTTCTTTTTGCCAATCTTAGCTGCAATTTGGCAATGTATAGGGCCCTCTAAAATAGGACAGACAGAGAACAATACAGCTTTTGAGACCCCTCAGTCAAAGGAAACCAAAAATCAAGGTCCCCAAATACACCCTAGTTCAGACATCGCAGCCCTTACCCAATTAATAAGAGAGATAAAATCCATCTACCCACCCCTCCCCCCTTATGCCTTGGAGGAAATGCCAAATAGGCCATCTGCCCCTCCTATCCCCATCCACCATCCAAAGGCAAGGCTCTATTAACTTACCAAAGGACCTCTCACCTGCATCCCCCCTTACTTCCCAACCAAAGAGCTGTAACACTTCTTCCCTCTCCACTGCCATCGCTGAGGCACTGAGCCGGGGTTGGTGGCAGGGCAGAAGTGGACTCTCCCTGTCTGCTCACCACCCATCTTTGGCTGCCCGCGGACAGAGGAAGCAAGGGAGTCGTCGATTGCATCCTGTCCTCAGCCCGGCCAGAGATCCTCATGGAACCCATCTGGAAGCAGTCCCACAGCTTTGTACAAGGAGATAAGTATGGATCAATTTGCATTCTTCTACATGCTGATCCCCAGTTGGACCAGCACCATTTGTTGAAAATGCTGCCTTTTATCCACTCGATGGTTTTAGCTCCTTGTCAAAGATCAAGTGACCATAGGTCTAGGGGTTCATTTCTGGGTCTTCTATTCTGTTCCATTGATCCTCCTGCCTATCTCTGTTCCAATACCATGCAGTTTTTATGACTATTGCTTTGTAGTCCAGCTTGAAGTCAGGGATGGTGGTTCACCCAGTTCTTTCATTGCTGAGAATAGTTTTTGCTATCCTGGGTTTTTTGTTACTCCAAATGAATTTTAAGATTACTCTTTCCATCTCTTTGAAGAAGTGAGTGGGAGTTTTGATGGATATTGCACTAACTCTGTAGATTGTTTTTGGCAAGATGGCCATTTTTACTATATTAATCCTTCCAATCCATGAGCATGGGAGATCTTTCCATTTTCTGAGATCTGTTTCAATTTATTTCTTCAGGGGCTTGAAGTTCTTGTCATACAGGTCTTTTACTAGCTTGATTAGATTCACACCAAGGTATTTTGTATTATCTGTGACTATTGTGAAGTGTGTCATTTCCATAATTTGTTTTTCAGCCAGTTTATCTTTTGAGTAAAGGAAAGCTACTGATTTGCTTGAGTTAATTTTATATCCAGCCACTTTGTTAAAGTTGTTTATCAGGTTTAGGAGTTCTCTGGTATAAGTTTTGGGGTCACTTAAGTACACTATCATAGCATCTGCAAATAGTGAGATTTTGACTTCTTCCTTTCCAATTTGTAACCCTTTGACCTCCTTGTGTTGCCTAATTGCTCTGGCTAGGACTTCCAGTACTGTATTGAATAGGTAGGGGGAGAGTGGGCAGCCTTGTCTAGTCCCTGATCTTAGTGGGATTGCTTCAAGTTTCTCTCCATTTAGTTTGATGTTGGCTACTGGTTTGCTGTATATTGCTTTTACTATGTTTAAGTATGGGCCTTGGATTCCTGATTTTTCCAAGACTTTTATCATGAAGGGATGTTGAATTTTGTCAAATGCTTTCTCAGCATCTAGTGATATGATCATGTGGTTTATTTCTTTGAGTTTGCTTATATAGCGGATTACATTGATGGATTTCCATATATTGAACCAACCCTGCATTCTTGGGATAAAGCCTACTTGATCATGATGGATAATTATTTTGATTTGTTCTTGGATTCGTTTCCCTAGAATTTTATTGAGTATTTTTACATCGATGTTCATAAGGGAGATTGGTCTGAAGATCTCTTTCTTTGTTGGGTCTTTGTGTGGTTTAGGTATGAGCGTAATTGTGGCTTCATAGAATGACTTGGGTAGTGTTCCTTCTGTTTCTATTTTGTGGAATAGTTTGAAGACAATTGGTATTAGGTCTTCCTTGAAGGTCTGATAGAATTCTGCACTAAAACCATCTGGTCCCGGACTTTTTTTTGTGGGGAGACTTTTAATGACTGCTTCTATTTCTTTTCGGGTTATGGGACTGTTTAGATGGTTTATCTGCTCCTGATTTAACATTGGTAACTGGTATTTTCTAGAAAATTGTCCATTTTATCCAGATTTTCCAATTTTGTTGTGTATAGGCTTTTGTAGTAGGATCTGATGATTGAATTTCCTCTGTTTCTGTTGTTATGTCATCCTTTTTAGTTCTTATTTTATTAATTTGGATACTGTCTCTCTGCCCCATGATTAGACTGGCTAAGAGTTTGTCTATCTTGTTGATTTTCTCAAAGAACCAGCTCCTGGTTTTATTGATTCTTTGTATAGTTCTTATTGTTTCTATTTGGTTGATTTCAGCTCTGAGTTTGATTATTTCCTGCAGTCTACTCCTCTTGGGTGTATTAGCTTCTTTTTGTTTTAGGGCTTTCAGGTGCATTATCAGGCTCCTCCAGTTTCTTTTTGTATGCACTTAGAGATATGAATTTTCCTCTTAGCATTCCTTTCATTGTATCTCATAGAATTTGGTATGACGTGTCATCATTAAATTCTAAAAATTCTTTAATTTCTTTCTTTATTTTTTCCCTGACCAGATTATCAATGAGTAGGGTGTTGTTCAGTTTCCATATGAATGTGGGTTTTCCATTGTCTTTTTCATTATTGAAGACCAGCCTTAGACCATGGTGATCTGATAGGATGCATGGGATTATTACAATTTTTTTTTGTATCACTTGAGTCCTGTTTTGTTTCCAATTATATGGCCTAGTTTGGAGAAGATATCATGAGGTGCTGATAAATGGTAAATTCTTTTGCTTTAGGGTAAAATGTTCTATAGATATCTGTTAAGTCCATTTGGTAAATAATTTCTGTTAGTTTCACTGTGTCTCTGTTTAGCTTCTGTTTCCATGATCTATCCATTGCTGAGAGTAGGGTGTTGAAGTCTCCTACATTTGTTTAAAAAGTAACTTTTAGGATGAAACAATCTAGCAGTAAATTTAATCATCCAAACTAGTAAATCAAAAATACTAACTAACTGTGATATGAACAGAGATGCATAAGGTTGTGTGTTAAATGTTGTGTGATAGTAAATTTAGTGTGTTCCTTTTTTAATGAATATTTTATTTATTTACATTTCAGATATCATCCCCTTTTCCCATTTCCCCTCCCTAGAAACCTCTATTCCTGTCCCCCCTCCTCCTTTTAGCTTTTATACCACTTTAATTACATGTAAGTATTCAGGTCAGTTCTAGGTTGAGAAACTAGCAATATAATAGATGCAAATAGTCAAGGAACAAGCAAGACAATAAACAAAAAAAAATCAAACACAAACACAAGCAAGGCAATAAAAAAAGTTCAATGAGTACTCCCATGATCAATGTTTCTAAAGGCTTATCAAGATGACCAAAATATCTGAGCCTACATCCCTGTCCTAGCCCAAATTCATTTTCATATCTAAAGCCTTCTTCCATGTTCTAGCCTAAGATTTAGGTTCCTGCCTGAAATTACGTCTTTGTTCTAGCCTAAAGTCACAATGCTGCCTGAAGCCCACTTCTTTGTCCTTGGCCAATGTCATATTTCTACCAAGCAGCCCCAAAAGCTCTTCGCCTCTTCCCCTTTTTTATTTTATAAAGGAGACTAAGCCTGTCTTAAGTCATTCTGCCAAGAATGACTTACTTAGTCCTCATGGAATATGTATTATCCAAAGCAAGGCATTTCTGGCTTAGTTTGGTAAGGCTCTGTGCAGAATCTTACCTGTCCTTGGCATGCCAGCCTATTAATATAATAACTCTGTCTGGGGTCCATTTCCAGTTTCAAGACATGTACTTGGGCTGTCAACATATTGATGTTGTCAAAGACAAGCTTTAACACAATGAGCAGGAATAAAAGTATTCCCAGGACAAAAGGGGTTAGCATGATCAAGCTATGTATGCCATTCTTGAAGCTTGAACAAAATAGAAATACTGACCTCAGGCCATGGGTAAATTTATCAGCAGTACCTGCGGAATCAATGCTCAGTAGAGCAGTATTCTTTAAATTCATAAGCTCACTATGCAAAGTTAAAACATCCAGAGATGTGTTAGAATTATGCCAAATACACTTTAAGTGTCTTTAAACTCTTTCCTAATTATAATGACTACCACTGCAAATTTTAGAACTAACATGAATTCAATAGTATTTGTCATGACACTTGAGATGGCTCCTTACTCTTAAACTCTGAACCTTTCTCCAATAATTTTAATAGGATAAAGAACATCAGTCTATTGTTTCAAATCCCTATCTAAGTCCTCTTGTATATTCAACACATTAGTAACATTTTTTTGCTAAATGATTAACAAAAGTAGCTATCTTAACTGCTTGTGTCAAAGCAATTGCAAAACCAGTGGTACTAGCAATTAATGTAATTAAAGCTGTCATATCAGCAATAATCAAGCCCACTACCGTCTTGCTTCTGCTTAAAGCCAGACTCACTTCTTCCAGTACTTGCAAGCTTATTTCAGAATACTAAGGTTCTCTGATATTCAGTGCAATAAAACAACAGCTGGTCAATAGAGCTCCATAACAGATGTGCTGGGTTTCAACATACTAACACAAGTGTACAATCAATGCAACTTATATTAAATACTGTAGAAATTTTCTTTAAAAGTTGGATAGGAATTACAGACAGCAAGGACAAGCTGTAAAACACAAAGCTGACAATGAAAATGTAATTTTATGTTTGTGTCTGACTTATAACCTATAAGCAACTAACTATTACTGAGAGACAAATAGTAGTCTTCCCATTGATGACTTCCCTGATTGTCTACACAAGACTAAGCATTCATTTCTTAAAATATACATATACAGACAACACTAAATAGATATAGCAGGCTATGTTTATTAATTTACATGTATCTGGAACAATGATTGTTAAAAAAGAGGAGGTGTTGAATATTACTGGGAGAATAGGGTGACATAGGAGGTGCAATTGAAGTAGACTGTTGACAGATACGATGTGATTATATTTTAATAAAATTTTTATAATATACATTTAAAAAGAAAACCTAAAAAGAACCAAGGAAGTGAACAGAAGATATTATACAGTGGAAAGACTTCATGGTCATGGATTTTCATGATTACGATCATAAAAAGAGACATATTACCCATAGTGACTAATAAATTCATCAAAATCTAAATCAAAATTCCAGTGACATTTTTCACAAAACTATAAAAATTGCATACTAAATCACAAAAGACCCCAGATAAGTAACGTAAGAAAGAAAACCAGAATGAAAATAACTGAAATTATCATATAAAATAATGATGTATTACCCCATCCAGCAGGGCAGTGAACAGGGTTTGGGGGACCACCTAAAAGAGAGAATTGGGGACAGGGGTATGTGAATAACCATGACTTGTCTATAGTATGATCAAATGATTATTTTAATTTTTTCACACAGGGGTTATATACACATAGAGACAGGATGTAGGGAGAAGGATGACACAGGAGAGTACGTGTTCTCAGGGGGAGTACAGATATCGCCTAGAACAGAGTTTTGACTGGGTAAAGAAGCAGGGAATAGGTCACTATGACTCTGTCTATGATTCATTTGTTCTTATCCAATCTAGCATTTTCCACTAGAGCTATCTATCCACAAGGCCTATGACAACTTGTGCTTGTCCATGCTGGTAGTTTTCCACCGAAGCTACTTGTCTACAAGGTTTATAGCTATCTGTTCCAGGGTTAGTGTTTTCCCACAGAGACCAAGACTTCGTGTTAGCAGACATGTATGGCTGACTTAGGCCTATGGCTGATTTAGGCCTTCAGTGTATAAGCAAGTTTGCTTCCATCAACTAATTATACCTAAACAGGTATAGCAATGACAACTGAATGGAATTGGCATAAAAATAGACACATTTATTGTTCAAATAGAACACACTGTACATAAATAAACCTACCCAAGTAATTGCCCCCTGATTTTTGAAAAAGCATCAAAGATACACATTTGAATAAAAGACAGTTTCTTCAAAATACAGGTCTGGGAAAAGTGAGGTCCACACCTAGAAAGAGATCTAGATTCTTCTCATCTTAAGTATAAGTTAATTCAATGTAGGTTAATTGATATAAAATGTGAAAAGACAATAGTGGAGAAAATATAGTGAAAATAGCTACAAATGTAAGGATAAGTACAGACTTTCTAGAAAGAACTCAAACATCACAGACAGTATATTTGGAGTTTACTAATGGGTTTACAGGACATACAATAGAGAGGGAATAATAACTACTTTCTATAAAAGGTACAAAATTTAAACACCAAATATCATATCCTGGCAGCAGAGGGAGGGAGCCCAGCAGAAATGGCCTTGTGGAAGCAATTGTGGGGTAGCATACTGAATCTCAGGAGGTCTTTAGGTCTCCAGGTCTCCTGTCTCCAAGGCAACCTATGAATATTCAAGACACTCAGTCTTCTGCCTATTTGTATAGGCATATAGGCACATGGGCAACTCCTCATTGCCGAGCACATAACCTGAGTCTGCCCTTCACCACCTCTTCTGGAATGTTTGAGTAGGACAAAACACACAGCAATTTTATAATGGAAAACTGAAAGCAAACGTTCCAGCAAATATTTTCTAGCTCAGGTTTAAATCTTTCCCCCTTACTAAGAGATGCATGCAGGCCCAGCCCATATCACCTGGAAATAATTAGTAGAGATGCTTTCAAAGAGACCTCAGAAGTCTGTTTAAATACTTGATAGGCCACATATTTGAGCATTAGTGTGCTGAATCTTGAACATTCAAGAATCTGGGCTGAGTTGAAATTTCTTATCAGTACTTTTACAGCAGAATTTCCAAAGTAAAATGTAGCAATCACCAGAGGGAGTTGAGATAAATAACTATGCATACAATTCTTACAATTATTAGATGGTTGATGGCTTAAAAATTAGCATCATTCTTTCTTACATGATATGCTCATCTAAAATCATACTAATAGGCACTACTTACACAGTTTCCTTGCCAGATCAAGAAAATTAAAATAAAAACAAATTGATAATTTTTGCAATTTATGCAAAGAGATTTTTTTATACCAGAACAGAATTCTTTCTACAGTGAGTTAAATTCTTCTTGCCATATGCCAAAAGTAATAAAGGTTCATGTTTAACAAATTGAAAAGTTAATACAACACAATACTACATATATTCAGGTCAAACATTTAGGTACTGAAGATATGGCAGTTTCAACCAAAGTAAGAAAGAACACTTTAAAAGTAAGAAATAATATGATATTATTGCCACTGTTCCTAAAATACTTACAGAGAAATTTTGTGAGTGAGACAAAACTCAGGCTGAGTTGATCACTCATATCTGATAATTTTCTTAACTAAAGTTCTCAAAATTTGCTTTATCATCACCGAACTGGGTTATATTCTAATGAAGTGACTTCCTTTCTCTTTATTGAAGATTTATTTTACTTTTAAGTGTGTGTGTGAGTGTGTGTGTGTGTGTGTGTGTATGTATGTGTGTGTGTGTGCATTATGGATGTATATGCACATGTAAACAGGGGCTGAAAGTGTCTTTTCCTCTGAAGCTAGTTTTAGAGGATATTGTTCGTGCCTATATGTAAGGGCAGTATATGGTCTTTACTTGCTGAGCCATCTCAGCAGACAGCAGACATACCTTCAATTCTTAAGTACTTCATTATTTTTATCAATTATCAGAGGCCTCTCTACTTATTTGTGCCATGTATATGCAAATACATATATATAATTTGTCATGTTGCCCAGAACAGACATAATTTGCAAGCAAAAATGTGGCTAAAGCAATTAGAATTATAAACAAATTTTTAAAATAATCTTTAGAAACTAATTCTTAATACTCTGCATACAAATTGCATGTTAATACTAAATCAAGCTTGTCTAGCCCTCAAGGTACCCAACTCATCTCATCTTAGGTTAGCAGAATTTTCTCTTAGATTCAGTTTAAATGGACTTCAGATGATGAAAAATGAGCATCTTTAAAGCCATTCTACAATAGTAAACGGCTTTTTTTCGCCATTAAAATTTAATTGTGTTATTGTACGTAATTGAATTTCCATTCGGCAAATTTTCAATTTTTATCACATTCAAAAATAAGAACAAAAGACAGATGATTTTACATCCAGATGTAAGGCTGATAGCAAGAAAAAATGGGTGTGTATTACTCTGTAAGAATTTCTAGTGTTCAGGAGAATGTTTAATTAAGTGTATTACATGTCATGACATCATCATCTGCTTTCATGTTTAACTGTGGACTAATAGCTCATATTATAAATGAGCTTTCACTTTATCTCATACAGCTACAAAATCTTGAAGCAAAATAAATGTAATCAATTTAAGGCATGCGTGTAGCAAAGAGCTTATAGGTGAATTTTTCAGGTTTATGAACAGATTCATATACACTGGTCCTTACTAGATCAATTGTTCTAAACATTCTGTATAAAGCGTCTTACATAGTTATAAACTGGCTTCAAAAAGGTTAATTCAGTTGAGTCATTAAATATATTTGTACTAACAATGTGTTGGTTTTGAAGCTATACTGAACAGCAGGTAATTAATACTATTACAGTCATGTATTATTACATTTTAGGTTTAAACTGACTATAGTGTCCAAATAATAATTTTATTAGTTTATTTTCTCATGTGTTACTACTGTGATTATTTGTTCTGGCTTATCTTAGAGTAAACTAGTTACTGAGAGTAAGCCTTGTTTATTCTGGTATAAAAATTCTCCCCTAAAATAATTTATACACTACTTTTATACTAATATATTAATATAAAAAGTACCTGAGACCTTTGACCATTCCATATACTTTGTCATAATATGTACTTTAATACCTAGATTCATGGAAGTAATCACTGTTTCAGGTCTGTTATTTCTGAAAGACATCAATAAGTAAAAGTATTAATAGTCACATTGATACTTGATGGAGAATACATCCGAACGCTTTCATGTAGAATGGAATTTGAATTGTTAAGGAATCAAATCAACATATAGATAAAATATAATGATAATTAGATGTAACATACCAAAGATAATATCCACAAATTTCAAGTAGTATTTAAAAACACAAATTTCTGAAATGCTAAGTTTTTACTTATATAGCATATAAAATATGCAGATAAAATATGAAGATAAAAACAAGTAGCATCGTATAAGAAAAATATCGCTGTGTCTAAAGAGTATAGGTAGAAATAATTTTCAATGAATAATATAGAAAGACATAAGACTCACAAAATAGATTTAGAGGGAAAAATAGCAGTGAGTTATTACTATTAAAAATCCTGTCGAGTATTTGGGGTAGCTCATCTTGTTTTTGATAACATATTATTAAAGAAATCTTATGTTATATTTTATCCCCCAAAGCTGCAGACACACAAAATTCTCCAAGGTAAAATGTGAATGATATAACCTCAGTTTGCATTCCCTAGGACATACACTAAGTGTCTCTGCAATCCAGATTTATGATGTAAAAGCATATAATGAATTTTTTCTAAGTTAGAAAATACTGTCTAAATCTGTTCTTTAATCCTGATGTTGTTTTCCAAAATATAAATTTGCTATCCTTTGGATAATTCAAGATGAAAATTTTATGTTATATAAAATAGTAGTTCTTTCTAGTATAAGAGACTACTATAATTCATAAGGATCTGTTGTTCAATGAAGAGCTAATTGATATATAACATATTTTAAAGGTAGCATTTTAGATGCTTTCAGTATGAAGGTACGTCTTATATATGATCAAGAAGTGGAAGTGACTCTGATATACCTGAAAACTTAAAATAGATTTTCAGAAGAATAAAAGTACAGAGAAAACACCTAAAATGTGAGTACATAAATTCACCAGCATAGTGGCTGAGTTGTTAACACTAAGATATCAAACTTAAAATACAATTGAAGAGTGTTCTGCTATGGTCTGATGGGCACTCTTATAGTGGGTCCAAGAAGTCCTCCTTCAGAATGACCATCTGAAATGGATCTTTCAAGGTCAATTAGAGCTAAAGATCAGAGTGTAGCTAATATGTACAGCAGTGTGGAATATGCCTGTTACCAGATATTCATGACTCTGGCAATAGAAGAAATGCTATCTAAGAGGAAATTCATGAGTCTGGGTTGATAATGCCTGTAATGCATTAATGGATAGGAAAATTGATACTTCTGTTTGCACAGTACAAAAATCTGATGGAAGTTTGGCAGAGCTCTAGGTCTCTAGGGGCCAAAGTATGAACACATCTGGGGCATGTACTTTTGCCTTCTTAATGTTCCAGTGATAGTACTGATGTGAACAAAGTTCTAGGCATGTGTTATTATATTAGAGACTTCAGGAGCCCAACTGAGATAGAAGTCTCTCCTGGTAAAAGAAGAGATGATGGTTTCACTGAAATATTTAGGTATATATAAATATGTACATTAGAGATACCCTTAAAACACAATAAGAATTTAGGTTCTAAGTTTAAAATTACTAGATTAATCAGTCTTAAAAACACTATAAAATGTGAAAAATAGAAGATGTACACTTTAACAAATAAAGATGAAATAGTTGTTTTAATTTTGAGTTACCCTGAATGTCTCTTATTGTCTTGATTCTATAGAAAACCAAACTGAACTTCTATTTATTCTAATATTCCTATATCTTATTTATAGTTACTATAATAAGCATCAACATCTAAATGTCAAGTAATCTTGATATCTTTTAACTTATGTCACTTAATTTATACATTTCTCCAATGGTCCTACTATGATAACATTATTCTTTTATCACCATCATTTTCTTTTTTTTTTATTTTATTTTTTTTATTTATTTATTTTTTTTTCAATTTCTTTTTTTTTTTAATTTCTTTTTTTTTGAACATGAAATGCTTTTTTATAGCATGTTTTACAAGGGGAGGGGGTAAGAGGGTCCAGGTGGTGGAAAAGTACAAAATCTTCTTGGCCTGTGCCTTGAAACATGTCATGGTCTATATGGTACACTGCCTTGAATTATGATCTACCTGCAGTTCTTCAGAAGATATGGTACACTGCTTGAGTTATGGTCTCCCTGCTATTCTTAAGAAGACATGGTACTCTGCTTTGAGTCTATCTGCAGTTGCTAAGCAGGATCTTGCAGTTGCCAAGCTTCAGAGGACATTGTGCAGGTGGGGAAAGGTAGGGGGTAAGGGTAAGGGCGAGGGTCCTGGCTTCTGTCATCTCCCCCTTCTCTGTTTAGTTAGAGAAGGCTTCTTATGTTCAATCCCAACTATGTGAGTTTTGAATTTGGATGTCTAATTATGGGGGGTCTTAGACAAGTTCACAACCCCAAAACACTGATGTGAGACGAGTCACATCGATGGTCGAAGGCTTTAGGCTGTCGACGATGGGCAATGTCAAGGGACTCTGATGTGGGTGAAAGGAGGGTGAGAGCCCTGTCTTAGGCCATGTAGGCTGCACCCACTCCCAGCACCACGCACTCCTTTTCGGCTGCATTGGGTGGGCCCCTGGGAAGTGGACCTACAATAATCCCATCATTGGGCTAACTCACAGCCATCCTAGTCTCTTGTAAATGTTCAAGTTACCAACCATTTGTCAGTTTGGGGTGTAATATTGTCATAAAGGAAGGCTCCCCAATGTTAGCGGCCATATCAAGGGTGGCCTTGGTTTAGGAAAAAGCCAATTTTTGTTGTGGTGATCAAGAGGCCAAGCTCTCTAGCGAGAGAAATGAGGGCAAAGCCAGGCATACCAGGAACCCTTCTGGAGGGCGTGGAAGTCTAGAGGTCAACCGTAGGGGGAGGCAGGGGAGCTGACAGCTGTGTCAGTCTCCTGCGGAGTCACTTCTGGATCCTCTGCAATTTTCAGCTGATGGTAATGAACTTCAACTGCCTTCTTGATGGCAGCATCAACCTGGTTCCGTGGACGACAGGTCACGGGCAATGATCTCTGTCTTGCTCAATCTTGATGTCGTGCGCACATCCTCTCAATGAGGGTCCGTCCGGATGGGTCCGTGCCTCGAGCCCCACGTCTGGGTGCCACTTGACCCGACCGGCGGGTCCTGGTTATTCGTGGGGGCGAGGAGGACTGCAACCTGCTATTCTTCAGAAGAAATGGTACACTGCTTGAGTTATGGTCTCCCTGCTATTCTTCAGATGATATGGTACACTGCTTTGAGTCTATCTGCAGTTGCCAAGCAGGATCTTGCAGTTGCCCAGCTTCAGGGGACCTTGTGCAGGTGGGAAAAGGTAGGGGGTGAGGGTAAGGGCGAGGCTCCTGGCTTCTGGTCCATCTGGGTTAGAACTTCTAATAGCAGGCATCACGGGTGATTCAATTTTACCTGGAAAGAAAAAAGAAGGGGATTCTCAGGGAGATTTCTCTTCCCTGGATGTAAATTGTTATTCATCATATTTATGATTGGGCCTGGCTTTGTGAGGGTATCTATTTTTTTCATTAATATTTGTGGTAGCCGGTTAGCTGTGCCTTCTGTGGTATTGGGCAGGCATATCAGTCCTCGGCTCCATAAGGGAACTGGGACTGGGGCATTCCCTTTATGGGTATGAGGGTCCTTCCCCATATCTGTGGCAAAGTTTTGTTGGTCTTGGTGGTGCCCGAGGTCACCAACATGGTCAGCAAGAGATTTGCCATGAGCTTTCAGCTTTAGAGAGAGAAAAGTGAACAAGGCATGATGGAGAGTATTTCAGGGGGACTCCTTCTGAGGGGGTACCGTTCCCCCTCTTTTGTTTTTAAAGCCAATTTTTCAGAGTTCTTGTAAAATCAGGGCAGAAGCGCCAACAGTTGCTCCTTCCACACTCAGAGAGTCATGAAGGCCTTATTTAAGGATATATAAATCTATATTAATAATCTTTTGTCAAAGGACTTTTATAGCTCCACTGACAATCAGACTATATGATATATCGATTAGAAATAGCTTTTTCTACTTTTTGTGAGATTACCTCTCTTTTGTCAATTAACTGTTGAGGAAGTTAGGGTTTACCTCTCTCTTGAGAATATTGAACAGAGATTTAAATTCTTTTGTGGAGAGCTTAAAATAGTATCTTATCCAATTTGCATCTCCTAGAAACTTTTGAAATTAATTTAAAATAAATAGACTCCCTTTTTTTTAAATCCTTTATCTGTGTGGGGTTTTTATTGGGTATTATACGTATTTACCTTTCAATGTTGTCTCCTTTCTCATTCTCCCCCCAAATCCCTTATCCCCTACCCCTTCCTCCTAATTTTTGTGATGGTGTGCTCCAAACATCCTCCCAGTCCCATCTCCCTGCTCTCGAATTCCAACACAGTAGGGGATCCAAACTTTTGGGGACCTTGGCCCTCCACTTTCACTGGAGTCTAACAAGGTCACCCTCAATTCCCTATACAGGTGCTTGAGTCCCTCCCTTTGTGCTCTCTGGTTGGTGGTTTAGACTTTGGGAGTTCTGGTTGAAACTTTTGATGCTCCTTCTAAAAAGGACCAACGCATTCATACTTTGGTCTTCCTTCTTCTATGTGAGTTTTATGTGGTCTATATGAAGATTCTTAGAAATTGTGAGCTTTTGGGCTAATATCCACTTATCAGTGAGTGCATACCATGTATGTTCCTTTGAGATTGGGTCATCTCACTCAAGATGATATTTTCCAGCTCCATCCATTTGCCTAGGAATTTTGTGAACTGATTGTTTTTAATAGCTGAGTAGTACTCCATTGTATAAATGTACCACATTTTCTGCATCCATTCTTCTGTTGAAGGGCATCTGGGTTCTTTCCAACTTCTGGCTATTATAAATAAGGCTGCTATGAACATGGTGGAGCATGTGTCCCTGTTGTATGTTGAAACTTCTTTTGGGTATATGCCCAGGAGTGGTATAGCTGGGTCCCTAGGTAACGCTATGTTCAATTTTCTGAGATACCGCCAGACTGCCTTCCATAGTGGTTGTACCAGTTTACAATCCCACCAACAGTGGAGGAGTGTTCCTCTTTCTCCACATCCTCGCCAACATGTACTGTCACCTGTGTTTTTGATCTTAGCCATTCTGACTGGTGTGAGGTGGAATCTCAGTGTTGTTTTCATTTGCATTTCCCTGATGACTAGGGATGCTGAACACTTCTTTAGGTGCTTCTCAACCATTCGAGCTTCCTCAGTTGAGAATTCTTTGTTCAGGTCTGTGCTCCATTTTTTAATAGGGTTCTTTGATTTTCTAGAGTCTAATTTCTTCAGTTCTTTGTATACCTTGGATATTAGCCCTTTATCAGATGTAGGGTTGGTGAATATCTTTTCCCAATCTGTTGGTTGCCGCTCTGTCCTATTGACTGTGTCCTTTGCTTTACAGAAGCTTTGCAGCTTTATGAGGTCCCATTTGTCAATTTTTGGTCTTAGAGCACAGGCCATTGGCGTTCTGTTCAGGAACTTTTTCCCTGTGCCTATGTATTCCAGGCTTTTTCCCAGTTTCTCTTCTATTAGTTTCAGTGTGGCTGGTTTTAGGTGGAGGTCCTTAATCCACTTGGAATTGAGCTTTGTACAAGGAGATAAGTATGGATCAATTTTCATTTTTCTACATGCTGACCACCAGTTGGACCAGCACCATTTGTTGAAAATGCTATCTTTTTTCCATTCGATGGTTTTAGCCCCTTTGTCAAAGATTAAGTTACCATAGGTATGGGGGTTCATTTCTGGGTCTTCTATTCTATTCCTCTGATCCTCCTGCCTGTCTCTGTTCCAATACCATGCAGTTTTTATCACTATTGCTTTGTAGTACAGCTTGAAGTCGGGGATGGTGATTCCTCCAGAAGTTCTTTTATTGCTGAGAGTAGTTTTCGCAATCCTGGGTTTTTTGTTATTCCAAATAAATTTTAAGATTGCTCTTTCTATCTCTGAGAAGAATTGAGTGGGAATTTTGATGGGGATTGCATTAAATCTGTAGATGGCTTTTGGCAAAATAGCCATTTTTACTATATTAATCCTTCCAATCCATGAGCATGGGAGATCTTTCCATCTTCTGAGATCGGCTTCGATTTCTTTCTTCAGGGGAATGAAGTTCTTGTCATACAGGTCTCTTACTTGCTTGGTTAGGTTCACACCAAGGTATTTTATATTATCTGTGACTATTTTGAAGGGTGTCATTTCCATAATTTCTTTCTCAGCCAGTTTATCTTTTGAGTAGAGGAAGGCTACTGATTTGCTTGAGTTAATTTTATATCCAGCCACTTTGCTAAAGTTGTTTATCAGGTTTAGGAGTTCTCTGGTGGAAGTTTTGGGGTCACTTAAGTATACTATCATATCATCTGCAAATAGTGAGATTTTGACTTCTTCCTTTCCAATTTGTATCCCTTTGACCTCCTTGTGTTGCCTAATTGCTCTGGCTAGGACTTCCAATACTATATTAAATAAGTAGGGGGAGAGTGGGCAGCCTTGCCTAGTCCCTGATTTTAGTGGGATTGCTTCAAGTTTCTCTCCATTTAGTTTAATGCTGGCTACTGGTTTGCTGTAAATTGCTTTTACTATGTTTAGGTATCGACCTTGAATTCCTGACCTTTCCAAGACTTTTATCATGAAGGGGTGTTGAATTTTGTCAAATGCTTTCTCAGCATCTAGTGAGATGATCATGTGGTTTTTTTCTTTGAGTTTGTTTATATAATGGATTACATTGATGGATTTCCGAATATTGAACCAACCCTGCATTCCTGGGATGAAGCCAACTTGATCGTGATGGATAATTGTTTTGATGTGTTCTTGAATTCGGTTCACTAGAATTTTATTGAGTAATTTTGCATCAATGTTCATAAGGGAGATTGGCCTGAAGTTCTCTTTCTTTGTTGGGTCTTTGTGTGGCTTAGGTATGAGTGTAATTGTGGCTTCAAAGAATGAGTTGGGTAGTGTACCTTCTGTTTCTATTTTGTGGAATAGTTTGAAAAGAATTGGGATTAGGTCTTCCTTGAAGGTCTGATAGAATTCTGCACTAAAACCGTCTGGTCCCGGGCTTTTCTTTGTAGGGAGACTTTTAATGACTGCTTCTATTTCTTTTGGGGTTATGGGACTGTTTAGATGGTTTATCTGGTCCTGATTTAACATTGGCAACTGGTATTTGTCTAGGAAATTGTCCATTTCATCCAAATTTTCCAATTTTGTTGAATATAGGCTTTTGTAGTAGGATCTGATGATTTTTTTAATTTCCTCAGTTTCTGTTGTTATGTCCCCCTTTTGAGTTCTGATTTTATTAATTTGGATACTGTCTCTCTGCCCTCTGATTAGTCTAGCTAAGGGTTTATCTATCTTGTTGATTTTCTCAAAGAACCAACTCCTGGTTTTATTGATTCTTTGGATAGTTCTTTTTGTTTCAGTTTGGTTGATTTCAGCCCTGAGTTTAATTATTTCCTGCCTTCTACTCCTCTTGGGTGTATTAGCTTCTTTTTGTTCTAGGTCTTTCAGGTGCTCTGTCAAGCTGTTAGTGTATGCTCCCTCCAGTTTCTTTTTGTAGGCACTTAGAGCTATGAATTTTCCTCTTAGCACTGCTTTCATTGTATCCCATAAATTTTGGTATGATGTGTCATCATTTTCATTAAATTCTAAAAAGTTTTTAATTTCTTTCTTTATTTCTTCCCTTACCTGATTATCAAGGAGTAGGGTGTTGTTCAGTTTCCATGTAAATGTGGGCTTTCCATTCTCTTTGTCATTTTTGAAGACCAGCCTTAGACCATGGTGATCTGATAGGATGCAGGGAATTATTTCAATTTTCTTATATCTGTTGAGGCCTGTCTTGTGCCCAATTATATGGTCTATTTTGGAGAAGGTACCATGAGGTGCTGAGAAAAAGGTATATTCTTTTGCTTTAGGGTGAAATGTTCTATAGATATCTGTTAAGTCCATTTGGTTCATAACTTCTGTTAGTTTTACTGTATCTCTATTTAGTTTCTGTTTCCATGATTTATCCATTGCTGAGAGTGGGGTGTTGAAGTCTCCCACTATTATTATGTGAGGTGCAATGTGTGTTTTGAGCTTTAGTATGGTTTCTTTTATGAAATTCGATGCTCTTGTATTTGGCGCATAGATATTCAGAATTGAGAGTTCATGTTGGTTGACTTTTCCTTTGACAAGTATGAAATGCCCTTCCTTATCCTTTTTGATAGTTTTAAGTTGAAAGTTGATTTTATTCGATATTAGAATGGCTACTCCCGCTTGTTTCTTAGTGCCATTTGCTTGAAAAATTGTTTTCCAACCTTTTACTCTAAGGTAGTGTCTGTCTTTGTCACTGAGGTGGGTTTCCTGTAAGCAGCAAAAAGCTGGGTCCTGTTTGCGTATCCAGTCCGTTAGCCTATGCCTTTTTATTGGGGAATTGAGTCCATTGATGTTAAGAGATATTAAGGAGAGGGTGTTCTTGCTTCCTGTCATTTTTGCTAATAGTGGAGACATCGTTTGTGTGGTTATCTTCTTTTGGGTTTGATGGAAAAGGATTATTTTCTTGCTGTTTCTGGGGTATGATTGCCCTCCTTGTATTGGAGCTTTCCTGCTATTATCCTTTGTAAAGCTGGTTTTGTGGGAAGATACTGTGTAAATTCAGTTTTGTCATGGAATATCTTAGTTTCTCCGTCTATGGTAATTGAGAGTTTTGCTGGGTAAAGTAGCTTGGGCTGGCATTTATGTTCTCTTAGGGTTTGTATGATATTTGTCCAGGATCTTCTGGCTTTTATAGTATCTGGTGAGAAGTCAGGTGTAATTCTGATAGGTTTGCCTTTATATGTTATTTGGCCTTTTTCCCTTACTGCTTTTAAAATTCTGTCTTTGTTTTGTACATTTTGAGTCTTGATTATTATGTGACGGGAGGTATTTCTTTTTTGATCTAGCCTGTTTGGCGTTCTGTAGGCTTCTTGTGTGATTATGGGCATCTCATTCCTTAGGTTAGGGAAGTTTTCCTCAATAATTTTGTTGAAGATATTTACTGGCCCTTTAAGTTGGGAATCTTCACTCTCATCTATACCTATTATCCTTAGGTTTGGTCTTCTCATTGCGTCCTGGATTTCCTGGATATTTTGAGATAGCAACTTTTTGCTTTTTGCATTTTCTTTGATAGTTGTGTCAATATTTTCTAAGGTATCTTCTGCACCTGAGATTCTTTCTTCTATCTCTTGTATTCTGTTGGTGATGCTTGTGTCTATGACTCCTGATTTCTTTTTTAGGTTTTCTATCTCCAGGATAGTCTCCCTTTGTGATTTCTTTATTGTTTCCACTTCCATTTTTATGTCCTGGATGGTTTTGTTCAATTCCTTCATCTGTTTGTTTGTGTTTTCTTGTAATTCTTTAAAGGATTTTTGTGTTTCTTTAAGGACTTCATCCTGTTTTCCTGTGTTCTCCTCAAGTTTTTTGATAGTGTTATTTACTTCCTTCTTGTAGTCCTCTAGCATCATCATTAGAAATGATTTTAGATCTGGTTCTTGTTTTCCTGGTGATATGGGGAGTTCAGGACTTTCTAATGTGGGAGAACTAGGTTCTGATAATGGCAAGTACCTTGGGTTGCTGGTGCTTGTGTTCTTGTGCTTGCCTTTCGCCATCTGGATCACCTTTGTGCTATCAGAGCTGTCTCTGACTGGGGCCTGTCTTTCCTATTATCTAGGTTGTGTCAGAACTGTTTGGGATGGGTTGTGCTGCTTGAGTTAGAGATGAGGCCCAAGATGTGCTCGGTGCTCAGGTGGAAACCGGAAGGGGCCGGGGCTCCGGGTCAGGAGCGGATTCCTGGATCCCAATGAGTCCCAGTGGGTCCCAGTGGGTCCCAGTTGCTCCCTGATTGGGGGCGAGCACTGCCACCTCCTAGCCTAAGAAACTGCTTGAGCTAGCTTGAGCCACGGAGAGCCCCGCTCCCTCTAGGTTCTGTGAGATTGGGTGCAGAGCTGACTCCCGGGATCTGCTCTGGCACAGACTGGAAGGAACCCACGCTCCGGGCCCTGGAGTGAACTCCTGGGTCCCAGTGGGTCCTAGCCACTCCCTGTTCGGGGGCAAGCACTGCCACCTCCTAGCCCAAGACCCTGCTTGGCACAGAGGTCCTGCGAGCCCCGCTTCCTCTGGAGTCTGCGAGATTGGGTGCAGAGCTGCCTCCCGGGATCCGCGAGTGCTCGGGCCCCGACTGGATGGAGCCCGCTCCAGGCCAGGAGCGAATTCCTGGGTCCCAGTGGGTCCCTGTTGCTCCCTGTTTGGGGTGAGTGCTGCTTTTTCCTTACCTGGGATGCTGCGTGAGTTCAAGCTCCTGGGAGTCCCTGTTTTTCTTGGTTTTCTGCGGTTGGGTACGGAGCTGCTGCCTGCGACCTGCTCTAGGCTCGGTCCCAAACCGGAAGTCCACCATCATTTTCTTCCCTGAGTACTTTAGAAATTTTGTATAATGTCAATTGGTCCTTTGAAACATTCTTAATAACTACATATTTTTTATCTGTTAGTCAAGAACTAAATTCCAAACTAAACATTTCCAAATAGCAGTTGAGCCTACACTGTCTCTGAATTGGAGTAGATAAAGACTATAATTAGCAAACAAGTACAACCAAACACAACAGTGGTGACTGGTCTGGCTTTACATTAATAATGAGAACCCTAAGTTGTTTCATTCATGGTTTTCAGTTTCCTACTTTCATTATCACCTTAGCCATCTACCTCAAACTTGCCTAGTTTTCTCTTATGGAAGCTAATCTTACCACGGCTGTGGCACAGAATTTCAAGCTGGGCTTCAAATTGTCTTTACATTTAGAATATGATAGTTACCTCCAGTGTTATTATCCAGTGAAATTATCAGTATTCAAGAATTGTAATGAGAGATCCAACTTCAGGATGGAAAGTTAATACAATAGAAGTTTTCTAAAATATATATGCATAGCAAAGTTATCTTGATGAGTTCCCTAAATAGTGAATGGATAAAGACCCAACTGGACCTTTTAGTCACCAAAGGAAGCTTTTAGTACTGGGGTAGAGTTTCATCTAACTGATATGTTGTCCAAAGGTATCATAGAAAGCCCCAAGTAAAACTCTTTTTCTCCAGATGTAATTGCCATCTTGAAGGCTTACTGCTGAATAAGGATACCTTTCTAGGTTTTTTATATGTTTTGTTTGTTTACTTTCAGTTTTGTTTTGTTTCTCTGAACGCTGGCTGGATGATTCAACTCAGCTGTTATGGCTCAAATTCTCCAAACTGATTGATTTAATCTGTTTTCTCAAATAAGTTGCTCTGTTTGACCTCAAACTAAATCTAGCAAGTTTTTTTTTAATCTCCTGACCCCTTTTGATTGGCTCATTCTGTCTTCACCTGCAAAATGTCTCTCTAAAATTGTTTGGATAAATGGGATTAATGGGATTAATAGTGTGAAATAATGGCATGTCTGTCTTCCAGTCAGAGAAATTAGATGAATATGGCATGTTTGCATTTTAGGTAGATCACACCAACCTAGGAGGTCTTTGGATGTGATCCTTTGGAGAGTAACCATGTTGCCAGCCATTATGAAGAAAGTGAGAGAACTTGGAGCACATTCCTCTTAACGGATGTGTCTTTCAAGTCCCTTCCCTCAGTGCACAAAGAACCCTGAAGAAGAGGAACCTGAAAAACAAAAGAAAGAAAGGATTAACATTCCTTTATATCCCCAAACACTGTTGCCCAGACTATTGATTGCTCTCCACAAACTGAAAGCAAGGCCTCTTTACTAAAGACAACATCTTCACAATTCATTGAACACAGAGAAGTTATACTGATATCTACATAAAGACTTAACATTCTAGGGTCTTTGGTACAGGAAGGAACTCTGGAATCCTGCAAAAGAGAAACACAAACCCAACTTAAACACCTTTCATAATCATATCCTGCCTGCAAGATTTGCTAGTTTAATGATACAAAAAAAAAATGGTGGGAGTAGCCAACCAAAAATAAATAAATAAATAAGGCCTACTCCTACAATATGGAATTCATACACAACACTGCTTGGGTGACCAAGAACTTGAGACTAGATGATCTATGAGAAAACTAAACTCTATGGTTGTAAAATAAAATAAAACCAAAAATCTGTAGCAACAAAAGTATTCCTAGTACCTTTATACTATAGTCATAGATCAGTGTCTTCTTCAGTCATCATCAGAGAAGTTTTCTCCTGAGGCAAAGAACAAATCCTATGATTCATAACCAGCCATTATGAAGAAAGTGAGAGAACTTGGAGCACATTCCTCTAAATGGATGTGTCTCTCACGTCCCTTCCCTCAGCGCACAAAGAACCCTGAAGAAGAGGAATTTGAAAAACAAAAGAAAGAAAATAATAAAAGATAGATAGATAGATAGATAGATAGATAGATAGATAGATAGATGATAGATGATAGATAGATGGGTGGATGATGGATAGATGATAGCTAGCTAGCTATATAGATAGATGAAATAGATAGATGATAGATGGATCAAATAGATAGATAGAAGATAGATTGATGATATAGGTAGATAGACGATAGATAGATGATAAATATATGATAGATGAATCAAATAGATAGGTGACAGATAGATGATAGAGAGATAGTAGATAAATGAATAAATATAAATGAAGACTCACAGTATAATCTGTAAGTTTTGTCTGCAGCTTCTAGTTCTATTTCTCACTGTGTCTTCAAACTTCAGGAAACTTTGTTACAATTTTTTGACTTGTTACCCTTTAGGCAGTCCTTTCATTAGAAGAGAATGACTAATACTAATGTACATTAAATAATAAAATACATCTCTGGAGAATATTAAAAAAAAAAAGAAGGAACAAAATGGGATGAAAGTAACCTCTAAGTAACCGTGATCAAAACTCATGACCTCACAAAGACTAAGACCATATACCCATGGCCTACATATGTTTGCCCCAAGTCTTTTGCATACATATCATTGCTTCCAGTTTAGTGTTTTTATGTGAGTCTTGACTGTACAAAGGAGTGGGTATCTGTTTCTTATGCCTTCTGTTGAGCTTTTTTCCTTCTATTTGTTTATCTATTTCCAACCTGTTAGATTTTTCTTATTTTATTTTAGATGACCATATTCTCCACTCAGGAATCTAAGGACCCTTAAGCTACTAAATTTTTCCAGTGTATTATTCAGAACCTTCTCCCACAAATGTTAAACACAGCAATTAGAACTGCCTGAATTTCATGGCTACATAAGGAGATTACTTATGTCCTTCATAAGGTAAATGCCTCTTTTTATAGTTGAAAATGGAAAGGAAGGTGCTATAAAGAGAAATGACATTCTCTAATCTTATGAAAGAAAAGACTGAGACTGGTAACTTCATAAGTAATAAGCACAGAGTAAGAAAGACACAATCAGACATTTACCACTGAACATCTACCAGTTCATTGTAGAATGAACACTCTGCTACACACATCACTATTATGAATCCATCTTGCTTGCTATAGTGGAAATTTGTCACTGTTCCCAGTCAGAATTCTGCTACTTTCCTAGTTCCCTTTGCCGATCTTTATGGCACATCCAGAAATCCAAAGACAGGAAATACTATTCCCAACTTGAAAAGTCAGCAGTCTTATGCCTATCCCATTGACATTTGAGATTGTGGGTTATGTATCCTTCTTTAATGATATCTCCTGTTTTTAATTAAAATACAAAGTTGTTGACAAAATAAATCATGAAGGTGGAGTATACATACCAATTACAATAAAACCTCTTCAAAATATATTACCTCCTTTCAAAGATTATATAGTTGTATAGTGGTGAGGTAGTTTCTTCTCAAGCATCCCTGATGGCTTACATTTTAACTAGGTAAGTCCTTCCATCTCTGAGTCCCAGGATACAGATGTAAACCAGCACATAAAAACGTATGGAGAGAGGCTTAGTCCAACACTGGGATATAAGTTTGGACAGAAACTCTTGGTTTGCCCATGCCATGTATGGTGAGAGAGATGTTCTTATTATTTCTACTAGAAAAAGTCATAAGGCAACTAAATATAATTAGTCCACAAAAGTTAATATTTCTTCACTGTATAATCATATATCGATATACTGGGAGGGCAACAGAAAACCTTTCTATAGTCCTACCTCATGAGCACATTATATATAATACTTAAAATATTACCAATATTCAGTTCTTTCTGAGTCATTCTTACATGTTGTGTTTTATTCATAAAGTCAAATACTTATATGATTTTTTTCATTGATGGATAACATTAATCAACAGTATCAAAAATACTGATAATATGAAAAAAGGACAGATACTTAACTTCAGAAGTTAAAATATTCTTTTGTAAGTAACATTTCTCAAAATGAGGAGTGTTACACTGCCTGTTGTTTCTGCACTATTGGAAGCATTAAAGTTGACCTCTGGTTGCGTAAATGCAGTCTATCAATGATCAAGAGTTCCTAGGAGATAGTGGAATAAAATCCAAAATACATAAAGAATTCAATAAGGGTGACTCAAAAAAATAAAATCACTCAATTTAAAAATGCAGTACAGAGCAGCCCAGATGGAGCATGGCAGGTCATATTACCAGGTTATTGGCAGGCAAGCAGACATAGCATAGAGGGTAGCTATCTGCCCCACTTTAGTGCTGAGTAAGGTTTACTATAAATATAAAAAGTTTGTATTTTATCTGGGATCTGAATGATTAAAGGGGGTGTTAAAACCACAGATTGAGATTAAATATTACTACACACATTCTTTCCATTTCTGTAACATTTGCTCCATTTCTTTTCATTTCTGAACTTGTTTTTAAAGTGTATTAAATGTTTAACTGTTTTGAGAAGCACCTATCAGTTCTGTTGATGCTTCATAATTTTTAGATCTACTTTACTTCTTTCTTCTGGTACATATTGCTTATTTTCTCTTATTCTATTTGGTTAATTTGTTCTGTATCTCTTTGGTTTGAGATAAACATTGATCTTTAGATTCACTTGCTTATTGGATAATTTTTAGAAGTCTTGTGGCACATATAGCTATAAGCTGACTTAGAGTAGCTGATATTATATCTCATACATTTTTAGCAAGCTGTATTTTAGTATTTTTTTGACTTAAAGCTATGTTTGATATTCTTCTCAATATCTTCCTTCACCTGCTAGTGATTCCATGGTATTCTATTTGGTTTTGTTGTATTTGTGAATTTCCAAAATTACTTGTAGATATTTCTTAGTTAACTTTCACATCATAACATGATTTTGGTATCAAAGCATTGGTGAATTCCCAAAAGTACTTGTGTTATTTACTTAGATTTTCACACTGAAATATGATTTCAATACTCTTGAAATTATAAGGATATGATTTGATCTAACATAAAAATAATTCTGGAGATTTTGTTATATTCAGTTAGGAAAGACATATGTAGTAGTCATAGTAGGTACCATGTCCTGCATGTCATTAATATGTATAATTAGTTTAACACATCATTCTAATTCAAGTTTTCCATATAGAGTCTCAGGCTATGTGAGGTACTCAATATTAAAGTGAATGGATGGTGAAGGTGAGAAGAATTAGGTGGTGGAATGGTGGGGATAGGTAAAGGATCAAGTCAGGGAGACGGAGGGAGAAAGTTCTGGAAAAGGCAACTGGAGTTGGGAGTGCAATCTCTGGGACAACCTAGAAACCTAATAAAATGGAAATGCCCAGGAATCTATGAGAGTGATCCTAGACATGACTCCTAGCCTTACTAGGAGAAAGTGCCTAGTTTTACTGCAATTTAATATGCCAAGGACAGTTGATATCCATGGGAGGCCACTTTTTCTCTGAAAAGAAAGGGAGGAGGACTGAATAGGGGTGTAGAGAGGAAAGGACAGGGAACGTGAACTGGAAGGAAAACTGCTTTTTTTTTTTTTTTTGAGACAGGGTTTCTCTGTGTAGTCCTGACTATCCTGGAACTCACTCTGTAGACCAGGATGTCCTCGAACTCAGAAATCTACCTGCCTCTGCCTCCCAAATGCTGGGATTAAAGGTGTGCACCACCACCTCCCGGGAAAACTGCTTTTAGGATGTAAATTAATTAATTAATTAATTTAAAAGAAAGAAATACTCTACTGTTAGTATCCTGTAGTCAATTCTCCCTTTGTATCTACTGATACTCGAGAAAATAAGCATATAATATATAAACATGTAATAGATTTTATTATTAAAAATTCAATTTAAAAATTGCATTATATTTTTCTCATATATTTTAATACATGCTGACCTTCTTTTCTGTCTCCATGGACTGTCATTTTTTCTTATGCTAAGGTATAAAGTGACTTCTCCCAAATGAGTGTGTTGGTGTCTCGTCATTGTCAGATGTATTAGAAAGTCATTGGTGGTGGTGATGATAAACACTCCTGAATGGAATCAGTGTTATTATAAAACAAAAAATTCTAGAAGACTAGCAAGAGAGCTCAGCATGTGAAGGTGCCTGAAGCTGGCCACTGGAGCTCTCAGTCAGCTTCATGTCTGCACATCGTACCACCGAGTTTTAAAGGACATTGTATGGCTTCCCTCCCTGCCTGCCCATCCTTTGGACTCCACACACCAGGACAGCATCAACATTTTGCCTCTGGGTTCTGACCTGAGTCTTCTTTGCCCCAAATGGGACTCTGCCAACCCTCAAGCTACATGCAGGACATGTAGCAGGAATACTCCTAAAGACTCCAGTCAGGGTGGGACAGAGAAACACTTTCTCTAAACCCTGAGATAGGATACTGAGACTCTGTGATAGGATCTTCTGTACCTGCCAGAACCCACACAGATACCTGCCTCTAGAGGTGTTCTTCTCTGCTTCTGGCTTTTTTTGTTGGAGGTTTTGGTCCTTCCGCCCCTAGGCCACAACACATCAGTGTCATTTGAGGATTTTGACAACTCATGGGCCTTGGAGTGATCTTGATTTTTTTTTCTATTTTTTTGCATTTTCTTGGTTTGTAATGATCTTGAACCTGTATGTTCAGCCAGAGCTTCTGCCCTGGTGGGCCTCAGAGTACAAACCCTCAGTCACCCTTAGAGCCACTTATGCCAGGCATTGTCTTTTAAAGATTTCCAGCTTAACAAACCTAGGGTCAGGAGTTTATCCCTGGGTAGAGGGGTACTGCTAAATCCAGCTTTGGGACCATTTAACCTCAGACACCCTAGCTCCGTGATGGAACTTCAGACGGAACAGTCAGATGTCTACTCATTCCGTATATGGCATAGAACATAGCATCCCTCCTGGGCTCTCTCCGGCAGTGTAGAGGGCATTCTTCACTTCTCACTAGGATCCAAATAAGGGGCTAGGCCTCAACAGTCATAGTTCCATTAAGTCGGACTGTTCAGTTTCTATGAGTAAAGTTCGGTTGACTGCTCTAAAGATAAAAAAATAAAAATAGAGGTGCCTGAGGACACTCTATTCTCCAGAAATCATGATGAGAGGAGAGAACTGGTTACTAAAAGTTGACCTCTAATCTCCACACACATGACAAGCACATAGACATATATAAACACACACACATATGAGGGAGTGAAAGAAGGAGAGAGGGAGGGAAAGAAGAAGCAAGACAGAGAGAGAGAGAGCGAGAGAGCGAGAGAGAGAGAGAGAGAGATTCATCATACCATGAACCTCACTGAAAGTACAGCCAAATTTAAAGCCTATGAAACTTACAAAACCTAATTAAACAATAAACAGCTGGTACCTTGATCTTAGGCATTTCAACATGTAGGATTCAATGAGGAAGTAACTCATCTGGTTTAGGGTAATTAGTAACAGCTGCCTAAAGGGACTAAGACAAATATGTTAACAAATATTACAATTAAATGATGATTAGTTGTTATAAAAAGTTTCTTATAAATTTGAGATACCAGCAAATCAACAACTTAGACAATTTGTCTAAATCAGAATCTCTAAGAAGGGAATTCGAATGGAATACAAATAATCCAATTTTAGGCAATTAGAGGTAACTTTCCCTTTTATTTTTTTAATTTATTTTTTATTGGATGTTTTATTTACAGTTCATATGTTGTCCCCTTACCCCCTCCCCCCCCCCCCCCCGAAACCCCCATCCCCTCACCCCTCCTCCTTCTTCTCTGCAGATGTAACCCCTGCCTAAACCCCCCCACTCCCACCTCCCCACCCTCAAAATTCCCACCCCCTGGGGCATCCAGCCTTCATGCAGTCAAGGATCTCTTCTTCCACCTATGCCCAGCAGGGCCCTCCACTGTTACTTATTCAGCTGAAGCCCTGGATCCCTACCTAAATGCTCCCTGGCTGGTGGTTTAGACCCTGTGAGCTGTGGTTGGTTGGTATTGTTGCTCTCCTCATGGGGCCACAAACCCTTTCAGCTCCAATAGCCTTCATTCTAACTCCTCCATTGGGAACCCAATATCAGTTCAATGGCTAGTTGTGAGCATCTGCCTCTGAATATGTCAGACTCTTGAAGACCTCTGAGGAGACATCCATATCAGGCTCTTATCAGCATGCACTTCCTGACTTCCACATCAGCATCTACATTTGGTGACTGCACATGGGATGGATACTCAGGTGAAATGGTCTTCAGACGGCCCCTCCTTCAGTTTCTGTCCCTCACTTTGTCTCCATATTTGCTCCCTTGAGTATTTTGTTGCTCCTTCTAAGAAGGACCGAATCACCCCCACTTGGTCTTCCTTCTTCATGAGCTTCATGTGGCCTGTGAGTTACATCTTGGGCATTTCAAGGTTCTGGGCTGATATCCAATAATCAGTGAGTGAATACCATGTGTGTTCTTTTGTGATTGGCTTACTTCACTCAGGATGATAATTTCTAGTTCCATCCATTTACCTAGGAACCTCTCGAATTCATTGTTTTTAATAGCTGAGTAATACTCCATTTTTTTAAATCCATTCCTCAGTTGAAGGACATCTGGTTTCTTTCCAGCTCCTGGCTATTATAAATAAGGCTGCTGTGAACATAGTTGAGCATATGTCCTTGTTATATGTTCGAGCATCTTCTGGGTATATGCCTAGGAGTGGTATAGCTGGATCCTCAGGTAATGCTATGTCCAATTTTCTGAGGAACCGCCACACTGATTTCCAAAGTGGTTGCACCATCTTGCAGTCCCACCAACAATGGAGGAGTGTTCCTCTTTCTCTACACCCTCGCCAGTATCTACTATCACCTGAGTTTTTAATCTTAGCCATTCTGACTGGTGTGAGATGGAATCTCAGTGTTGTTTTGATTTGCATTTCCCTGACGAATAAGGATACTGAACATTTCTTTAGGTGCTTCTCAGCCATTCGAGTTTCCTCAGTTGAAAATTCTTTGTTAAGCTATATACCCCATTTTTAATAAGGTTATTTGGTTGTCTGGAGTCCAATTTCTTGAGTTCTTTGTATATATTGGATATTAGCTCTCTATCAGATGTAGAATTGGTAAAGATCTTTTCCCAATTTGTTGGTTGTCGTTTTGTCCTATTGACAGTGTCCTTTGCCTTACAGAAACTTTGCAATTTTATGAAGTCCCATTTGTCAATTCTTGATCTTAGAGCATATGCAATTGGTGTTCTGTTCAGGAACTTTTCCCCTGTGTATTTGAGGCTCTTCCCCATTTTCTCTTCTATTAGTTATAGTGTATCTGATTTTATCTGGAGGTCCTTTATCTATTTAGACTTGAGCTTTGTACAAGGAGATAAGAATGGATCAATTTTCATTCTTCTACATGTTGTCCTCCAGTTGAATCAGCACCATTTGTTGAAAATGCTGTCCTTTCTCCACTGGACAGTTTTAGCTCCTTTGTCAAAGATCAAGTGACCATAGGTGTGTGGGTTCATTTCTGGGTCTTCAATTCTATTCCATTGATCTTCCTGCCTGTCTCTGTACAAATACCAAGTAGTTTTTATCACTATTGCTCTGTAGTACAGCTTGAGGTCAGGAATGGTGATTCCTCCAGAAGTTATTTTCTTGTTGAGAATAGTTTTCGCTATCCTGTGTTTTTTGTTATTCCACATGAATTTGAGAATTTCCTTTTCTAACTCTGTGAAGAATTGAGTTGGGATTTTAATGGGAATTGCATTGAATCTGTAGATTGCTTTTGGCAAGATGTCCATTTTTATTATATTAATCCTGCCAATCCATGAGCATGGGAGATTTTTCCATCTTCTGAGATCTTCTTCGATTTCTTTTTTCAGGGACTTGAAGTTCTTGTCATACAGGTCTTTCACTTGCTTGGTTAGATCCACACCAAGGTATTTTATATTATTTGTAACTATTGTGAAGGGTGTCATTTCCCTAATTTCTTTTTCAGTCTGTTTATCTTTCATGTAGAGGAAGGCTAATGATTTGTTTGAGTTGATTTTATAACCAGCCACATTGCTGAATGTGTTTATCAGGTTTAGGAGTACTCTGGTGGAATTTTTGGGGTCACTTAAGTATACTATCATATCATCTGCAAATAGCGATATTTTGACTTCTTCCTTTCCTATTTGTATCCCTTTGACTTCTTTTTGTTGTCTAATTGCTCTGGCTAGGACATCCAGTACTATATTGAATAGGTAGGGGGAGAGTGGGCAGCCTTGTCTAGTCCCTGATCTTAGTGGGATGGCTTCAAGTTTCTCTCCATTTAGTTTGATGTTGGCTACTGGTTTGCTGTAAATTGCTTTTACTATGTTTAGGTAGGGGCCTTGAATTCCTGATCTTTCCAAGACTTTTATCATGAAGGGATGTTGAATTTTGTCAAATGCTTTCTCAGCATCTAGTGAGATGATCATGTGGTTTTTTTCTTTGAGTTTGTTTATATAGTGGATTACATTGATGGATTTCTGAATATTGAACCATCCCTGCATTCCTGGCATAAAACCTACTTGATCATGATGGATGATTGTTTTGATGTGTTCTTGGATTTGGTTTGCTAGAATTTTATTGAGTATTTTTGCATCGATTTTCATAAAGGAGAATGGTCTGAAGTTCTCTTTCTTTGTAGGGTCTTTGTGGGATTTGGGTATGAGTGTAATTGTAGCTTCATAGAACGAATTGGGTAGTGTTCCTTCTGTTTCTATTTTGTGGAATATTTTGAAGAGAAATGGTATTAGGTCTTCCTTGAAGGTCTGATAGAATTCTGAACTAAAACCATCTGGTCCTGGGCGTTTTTTAGTGGGGAGACTTTTAATGACTGTTGCTATTTCCTTAGGGGTTATGGGACTATTTAGATGGTTTATCTGCTCCTGATTTAACTTTGGTACCTGGTGTCTGTCTAGGAAGTTGTCCATTTCATCCAGGTTTTCCAGTTTTGTTGAGTATAGTCTTTTATAGTAGGATCTGATGATTTTTTGAATTTCTTCAGTTTCTGTTGTTATGTCTCCCTTTTCAGTTCTGATTTTATTAATTTGGATACTGTCTCTGTGCCCTCTGGTTAATCTGGTTAACGGTTTATCTATCTTGTTGATTTTCTCAAAGAACTAGCTCCTGGTTTTATTGATATTTGGTATTGTTCTTTCTGTTTCTATTTGGTTAATTTCAGCCCTGAGTGTGATTATTTCCTGCCTTCTACTCCTTCCGGGTGTATTTCCTTCTTTTTGTTCTAGAGCTTTTAGTTGTGCAGTCTAGTTCTTAGTGTGTGCTCTCTCCAGTTTCTTTTTGTAGGCACTTAGAGCTATGAGTTTTCCTCTTAGCACTGCCTTCATGGAGTCCCACAAGTTTTGGTATGATGTGTCCTCATTTTCATTGAATTCTAAAAAGTCTTTTATTTCTTTCTTTATTTCTTCCTTGACCAAGTCATCATTGAATAGAGAGTTGTTCAGTTTGCATGTGCACATGGGTTTTCCATTGGTTTTGTCATTATTAAAGACCAGTCTTAGTCTGTGGTGATCTGATAAGATGCAAAGGATTATTTCAATCTTTTTGTATCTGTAGAGGCCTGTTTTGTGACCAATTATATGGTCTATTTTGGAGAAGGTACCATGAGGTGCTGAGAAAAAGGTATATTCTTTTGTTTTAGGATGAAATGTTCTATAGATGTCTCTTATGTCCATTTGGTTTATAACTTCTGTTAATGTCAAAGTGTCTCGGTTTAGTTTCTGTTTCCATGATCTGTCCATTGCTGAGAGTGAACTTTCCCTTTTAAAAAATCTGCTGTCACAAGTACCACTCTGGGTCCTAGTCTTGCATTGCCACAAACGTAGCAAGATGCAGTGTAACTGTTACTTTTGCTAACTTATTATTGAGGATACTTCTACTATCTTGTTCCCTCAATAACACTAACCACATAGTGCTCTAAAGTCTAGGAAGAAGTATGTGAAAGAGTAGGTGACATAGGATAAATAATTGCATCTCCCCTTGCAATCTTTTGTCTCATACTGCTACCTGGAAGACCAGGCTGTTACTATTGGTGCTGCCCAAGCTATAAAACCTAGGAAATCACAGAACAATTGTCAACAGATTCTGAGACAACCACCAACAGCTGATTTTTGCTTCGTTCCTGTGAGCTCCTTATACACTCTGATTGCTCCATCAATTAGTTTCAGATAGAAAAGCTGTCATGCTTCCTAGAATCCAACATTGTTTAAGTATGTGACTCTTTATATAGACACATCTTTAGGAGAGTGTTTTACTCCATATAAACATGATAGGAAATAATTTACCAAAAAGACATGCAAATGTCAACACAGGAGCTTAGGACCTACTGAAAAAGAGAAGACAACATGACTTCTCCCTAGTTTCAGAATACTCTGGTGACTCCAAGTTAGTGGATTGGAGAAAATGTCACATGATAAATTGTAGGGAATTATTTTTTAAAGTAAGGAAGGTACAGGAGAACATAGACAATCATTAAACAAACTAGGAAGGCAAGTGAATTTAAAAAGGGAAACTAGAAACAGAGTTCTAAAAAGAATGAAAAAGAAACTTTGGAAATGAAAAGCCAAATAACATTTAGAGATGAAAGAAATACAGTTGAAATTTCCAGTGGTAGGTTATATGAAGTCCGATAAAAGCATAACTGAATACGGAGACAAGACTCTTAAAATTCTATGATTGAGAAAGAAGGTAGGTATTAAAAAGAGGGGGCAACTAAGAGGAGAGGGATAGAGCTTTCCTCACTATCTTGGAACACTTTAAACAACAAATGTTTGCATTCAAGCATACTAGAAAAATAATTTTCAAATGGTACCCTTGTAAGCAAATATTATCAAGAATTCAAATGGTAAGAAATGTTGGTAAAATATGATGGGAAAGAGAAATTATTACCTAACACTGGACTGTAAACAAGTGCCGCCATTTTGGAAATCAGGATCACCACACTACACATATACTCAAAGCACTCTACCTCCTACTAGAGACATCTCATCCATGTTATATGTTGTTTTTATTTTCTTCTGGCTTGTGTTTTTCAGTATAGCAAGAAAACTAATCAGGCAACATGTCCATCAATAGTTGAATAGAAGAAAATGTTGTACACATATACAATGGAATTTTATTCTAACATAAAAGAAATGAAATAAAGTTTACAGAAAAAATGGGCAGAATTGGAAAACATTGTAATATTAATTATGACATTAAGTTACAAAATTTTAAATTGTAACTCTCTCTCTCTCTCTCTCTCTCTCTCTCTCTCTCTCTGTCTCACACAGACCTAGTTTGTGCTAAATATACATATCTAAGTAAGAGAAAAATGGGTAAGGGCTAGCTAGGAAACAAAAGGCTACTTGGGGAGGATATACATCATGAAGTGAAGTGAGTGAAGGAAATCAAGGTTGGAAACTGAGTAACACTGTGTGGTATTGATGTCATCTTTCATTTTTGCTCAATCTGTTTGCTTTCCTTTTTACTGAATTAAGTAACCTTAGGGAGGAAAAACATTCTTTCTTTGTAATAATATATCATTCTGTTGTCAAATCATAAGCCTTGGTAGTCTATGTTAGACATAGAGAGAAGTCTATTTGTTAAATACTATAGTTAGGTTTTGTTCATAAAAATTAAGTACAAAAACTTAAAAGAATAATTTATAACTAAATAACCATACTTTTTAAAAATAACTCACAATGATATTAATTGTGTAAAGTTATCTACTTCTCTCACTGTTTAGTATTATCTATTATTATATTTTTATATTATAGATTATAATTCTTTTTAAATTCTTTCTTTAGTCAATATTGAATAATTAATATACTCATTTTAATTATTTTCAAACATTAGCTGTTCAACTAAATTATATATTTTTAATAACAAGTATTAAAATAAATCTTATAAAATCACTTCAGAATTGTACATGGTCAGTGTACTGGGGATATTTTACTCACTATTTTAAGAGGAAAAATGAGCTAATAACTAATTTGAGATTATTGTTTAATCACTAATAGCATAATGTTTGCTTATATTTTATTTATATTACACTATTTAATCTATGTATTAACTTAAAACTACTATTTAGTTGTTTGCCTGTATAGTTAAGGATGCATAAGCCAATATTACATACCCAGTTTAATGAATACTAGTAGAGTATTAGAGAGCTTTCTAAAATTTTGTGTCTGAGTCTATACAAAACTGAAGTAATTTAGCTATGTTTTGATGGTTTGTATAGTGAGGTGCTATTTATTGTTTACTAATAATTTCATTCCATTTCTTCCTAAAACAATATGAGATGTCTTTCTTCAATAATATCTTCTCATTTATATTGTTTAATAAATTAGTATATTTTAAATAAATTCTCATAGTTTTATTGTCCTTAATTATTCATGCTTTAATTATTTTTTACTCAATTATTTAGTTATATTTCTGCCTAGCCACTAGATAATTATAATTTAGCATTTTTTCAGCACTTAACTGCACATTTAGTGAAATGAATATTTGTTTTACGTTAATCCTATAGTATCAGGATGTTGTCCACATGTGTGTGTGTGTGTGTGTGTGTCTGTATGTGTCTGTGTGTGTGCTTGTGTGTGTATTGACACTTGCTATTTATGCTGAGTCTCACTATGTAACCCAGGTAGGGACGTAATTGCAAAACTCATTAACCTGTTACAGCTTTTGGAGTTCTGATATCATAGGATTGTACCATCACACCTGACTGATAATATCCATTTTTTATAAATGGCTGATAAAAAAAATGTAGTACATTTTTCAAGATAAGCAAATATGTATTTATTTATTTTAGTCTTATTGAATATGTGGAATGTGATTTAAGAAGTGGATAATTTGGAATTTATTTAGATGAATGTCAATATTTTTTTCAGTGTATTTTCAGTGCATGCTATATCGCTAAAAGTATAGTCACACAGGGACAATTTTAAATTTTCATAACAATTTCCTTTCCAAGGAGTCAAATGTCTTCAAACTCCCAAAGATGAATAGATCAAGAAACTGCCTTCTGTAGTGCTACAAAGATTCAATAACCTTCTTTTAACCATTTCACACAACAGTAATGTAATGGTAAGAATACAAAAAGAGCAAGAGGAGGCATCCCCTGTGCTTGAAGGGCAGAAACATAGTCCCTCAAGTCAATTATTTTAATATTTATACTCATTTTCATTATGAGTGAATTTGCAGTTAATGCCTAAACTAGTATTGCTATTTAGATATGTTAACACCCTACAATGGCAGAATATTCATCTGATCCTTGAGATGGTGTATAGATAACTGGGGCCTGGCACCATGGCTGAGGTGATTTCCTGAGGTAGATCACAAGCATAAAACACACTTCATTGTTTTATTTTTTTAATTTTTTATTAGACATTTTATTTATATTTCAGAAGTAATCCCATTTTCCCATTACCCCCCCAACCCAGTAACCCCTTTTCCCATCCCCCTCCTCCTGCTTCTATGAGGATATGCCCCCACCCACCCTCCAATTTCCACCTCCCCACACGCAATTTCCCCCACACTGGGGTGTCCACCTTTCACTGGACCAAGGGCTTCCTCCTCACCCACCTATACTTGACAATGTCATTCTCCCCTACATATACAGTTGGGGACATGGGTCCCTCCCTATGTGCTCCCAGGCTGGTGGTTTAGACCCTGGGAGCTCTGGTTGGTTGGTATTTCTGCTCTTTCAATGGGGCTGCAAACCCTTTCAGCTCCTTCAGTCTTCTCCCTTACTCCTCCACTGGGAACCCTATGATAAGCTCAATGGTTAGCTGTGCACCATCCTCTGTATATTTCAGGCTCTGACAGACCTCTAAGGAGACAGCTATATCAGGCTCCTGTCAGCATGCACTTCATGGCATCCACATCAGTGTCTACCTTTGGTGATTGCACAAGGGATGGATACCCAGGTGGAGCAGTCTCTGGACGGCCCTTCCTTCAGTTTCTGCCCCAGGCTTTGTCTCCATATTTGCTCCCATGAGTATTTTGTTACCCCTTCTAAGAAGGGCCAAAGGACTCACACTTTGGTCTTCCTTGTTATGAGCTTCATGTGGTCTGCGAGTTGAATCGTGGGTATTTTAAGCTTCTGGGCTAAAAATCCAACAATCAGTGAGTGAATACCATGTGTGTTATTTTGTGATTGGGTTACCTCATTCAGGATGATATTTTCTAGTTCCATCCATTTACCTAAGAATTTCTGGAATTCATTGTTTTTAATAGCTGAGTAATATTCCATTGTGTAAATGTGCTACATTTTCTGTATTTATTCCTCTGTTGAAGGACATCTGGGTTCTTTTCAGCTTCTGACTATTATAAATAAGGTTGCTATGAACATAGTGGAGCATGTGTCCTTGTTATATGTTGGAGCATCTTCTGGGTATATGCCTAGGAGTGGTATAGATGGGTTCTCAGGTAATGTTATGCCCAATTTTCTGAGGAACCGCTAGACTAATTTCCAGAGTGTTTTAATTACAGACATATCACCCCACTACCAAAAGTGACAGTGTTTTGAAAATCATCACAAGATAGAATTATATTTTGACTTTAAGGGTGTTTAGAATTCTGCACTCTACTAAATATATGATTGTTTTTTCTTCCCATGAGATTTGTTTTAATTGACTCCAGTGGACTATTAGGAAGAGTGTTTTTAGAAGAAAACTGACCTTATGTCTATGCCCCACTAGGAGACAAAGGACATTTCTTTGGGATATACTTCAATTCCTGTCTTTCACTGAAAAACAAACATGGCAGTGACAACTTTAATTCAGCTTTGAACAATGGAACTTACTCTTTGAGTTGACATTCATACCAAAGTCCCACAGAAAAATTTAAAATACATTTGAAATTATTTTTCATCATATAATATGTAAATTGGACTAAGTCTAGGGAAATTACTTTATTTGAATTTCCTTTAGCTCTTTCAGACTTTAGAAATCCTACCCAACCTTTGTCAAAACATTTTGTTACTTGGATCATTCCAAAGTGAAGAAATATCATAAATGTTTTACTACCATCACAGACTTATTTACTGGTGATGGAAATTAAACCCATTTTTCTCAAGGAAATGCTCTGTCACAAGATATCACCGCTATATATTTCACTACTATAATAAACCAACATTTGGGCATCCAAATAAGAGTCTTTATTTGAAGAAGAGAAACTTTTCAACTTTATCAGAAATCAAAAGTTGTAGGAAAGATACATACTTTGACCTACTCATCCAAAGTAAATCTAAGGCTCTACCATTGTAATGTAATATACCAACAAGCTCAATCAAAGCAACAATGATAGTATGTGTATACTTCTGCATTGAAAAGACCCTCTTGCTGCTGCACATCCCTACAGATGGCTAGTTTCAAGAACTTCCGGAGCAGATGCCTACTTACCTAAAAAACTGAACTATGTGCACAATGATGCTATTTTTTTTTCAAGATAACCCCTTTGAACAGTTATAGCTATGGCACTCAGCAGGCTTTTGCCTATTCAGGGACTGCAGACCATGAATCTTGTTTAATCTATAGTTTCAACAGTCTCTAAATTTAATCTAAATAAGCCTTATCAGACAAGTCTCAAAATTCATTGTTTTACAATAAAGCAGTTATTCCTGATGGAAGATTGCTTCTATGTAGCCTATATCTTCACTCTCATAAGACCTTGCACCATCGTTACTATAGCAGCTTTACCAACATGCTTAGTTTATCTTTTATTTGCGAACATCCATGGGAATGAATGGAGCTAGAAAACAGTGAGCACTGCTTGTTGTACTCCTAAAAGTTAGAGTGTCTTATGTTTAAGGCAATCTTTAACCAGAAAATAAATTCAAAGAATAAAGCCAAGCTATTGTGTTATATATTTATTGTTTGATTCTTGATAAATTCATATGTAAAATTACTAGTAGCTACCTAACTACAAAAATTTCAAACATGCATTAGAACATTTGCATTCTAGAATCAGTTCAGGGCCAGCTACTCTTTTTTACACGTTCAGTTAGGCCTGGTTTTAATAAACATGCAACATGCACACCCTTGATTCAGAACTATGGGAAAGGTAATGATACATCTAAATCATTAACTGAATATGTCAAATTCCTTAGATATAAAATCAAGTATTCTGTACCTACTATAATGCTGTTTCTAAACAGGAAATTAGCCATACAAGAAGATACTACACTTAAGATTTCTATTGAGTACTAAAAGAATCCATGACCCTTTGGCTATAAAGAATAAGTTTATAGTGTGAGGGTAAAGAAACTAAGGTGACAGTCTTTATGGTGCATTAAGTTTTCTTGATCTATTGTTTAGAGTTGTATCATAAGAACATAGGTAATATAGGAGGGCTGTGAAGATTCTTAGAGAGAATAGTGTCTTTTCTGAGTTTTTATTCAAGCTTGAGCTTGGACCTCTCCAGCCTCTCCAACACAGCAGATAGGGGTGGATATCCCCAAGCTGTCAGGAAGTCAGGACAAAACCTCAAACAGGACAGGAACCTGGAGACAGAACCTGAAACAGAGCCAAAATGCAGTGCTGTTTACCAGCTTTCTTATCATTTCTTGCTCAGCCTGCTTTCTTCTAAAACCCAGAACTACCAGCCCAGAAATAGCACCACCCAGCAAGGGCTAGGTCATCTAGACAGCTCTAGATACTATAAAGTTGACATAAAACTAGCCAGCACATATTGTTATTAAATTTTCACTTCCTCAACAGTATTAGTTCATTTATGACATTTATTTTTTTCAATAGCAAATATCTTTTCCTATATACTTTGCTACTTTATATTCATTACTTTTTAAAGATGTCTTCGTCTTAAATTTAATTTTTTTCTCCCAGGTGCTAACCACATGACCTAAGAGTACAACTACTTTAAGTATTCTACAAAGTCCCTGGATATGTAATATAGACTTTACATTGTTTCTATAGAAGAAACAGCACACTAAGAATACTTTTACATTTTCTATCATAATAATGTGATATATGTTAATAAATCCTAGACTCTATATTCTTTTATTTCTTTTGTTTTTCTGAGAAAGGACCTCATATAGTCCAAGCTAACCTCTTAGTCATTGTATAGCAGAACATAACCTGGAATTCACTCTCCTCCTGTCTCCCAAATGTACAAATTATAGGCACACATAAATATATGCTGAAGAGCTCTTATTCTAAAAACAAAACAAAAGTCTGCAGTCCACACATAAATCAGATTTAGTAATGGGCGAAATGTAGAATAGAGTACTGGTAACTCTGAACTACTTATGGTGTGCTACAATTAATACTCAAGGTGAAGATTCCCAAACCAGTTTCAAAGACATTAGCATAGCATTTATGACATGCAAATTAGAAAATAATTTCTAGACACAAAAATAGAAATGAACACAAGATATACATTCCAAAGGTAACATAAAAACAAGCTATCTTCAAGCAAAAACTATAAGACATAATCATGAAATGAGATCTTCATTAGTGGTCAGAAGACATACAAATGCCACTATTTATAGCTACCTTGTGAAAGGCTAACATTTATTGAGGCACAGTGTTTCTTAATGTGAACTCACAATTTTTTTTTTTTGGCCTCTATCTCCTATCCCAAAAAAGATATCAAAGACTCACATGTGTAAGAGTAAACATCTAGATTTTTTACTCTTTTTTATACTATTGGTTGCTTACTGTCAGTTTTTTCATCTTTAGATTTAAAACTATATTAAATTCATGCACTACCCCAAAACATGTGACTACAATATACCACTAAGCAGTACAGCTTACAAAACTATACACTTCTCAAAATGGAAGACATTAACAATTTTGTTATTCTTGAACAATATAGAATATGTGTCTACAAATACTAGTGTGGTAGGAGTCTGATTCTCTGACTCTTTCCCATACTCTTGAAGCCCTTAACCTCCTATTGGTTTGCCTCTTCCAGGCTTGATATAAAAGTATGTACCTAGACTTATTGTAATTTATGCCACATGTGGTGGATTTACCTGAGAGAGCTGCTCAATTATTAAGACAAATAGAGGAAGGATGGATCTGGAGGGGAGTTGAAGGGGGGGGGAGACAGGAAGAAGTTGAGGGAGGGTAAACTGTGGTCAGTTTGTAATATGTGAGAGAAGAATTTTTAAAAAGAAAAAAATATTCATGTATATTGTATGTATATTATATTTACACACCCACCCACACACCCACACCTACATATACACACACACACACACACACTCACACACACATCTCGTTTTTTTGGTAACTACACAAGAAAACTGCCAGCTTACATAGAGAAGGCAAGAAGGCACAGCTACAGAAGAAAGCACAAATCTAAAATGATAGATTTGCTTCTATTAAGAAGAATACCAAAGCAAGACTAGAAGATTCAAAATGTATAACATAATAGGCAACTACAGCTATAATCTACCAGTGCTATGAAATGCCATGTGGTTTTAACAATAATTGATGCAAAAACAAACTTGAAGAAAATCACTCAACGCTTAAAAGTTTAAACTGAAAACTTGGAAGACTCCTACTTGGTGGTCACATCTTCTGGCCAAGAGCTTAATCCTAGAAAGTTGCCCAAGGGTGATGGATGTCACAGGTATTAGAGACACTTTCAACCACCAGCTGCCTTCCATTGTTTTCTAAATCAATTTTCAGTGCTTGGGACACTCAAACAGCAAAATTTGCATTATATTTTTACTTTATTTTGAGACAAGGGCTTTCTCTCCTCCAGGTAGGCCTTGACGTTGTGGACAATCATCTTTTCTTACCCTCCAAAGTTTTGTGGTTACAAGTGAGGAGTACTAAGCTCAGCAATTTAGGTTGCTTTTAATTCCTTATCAGTCTATTTTATCAGTATTTTCTCTCAATAAAGGGTTATTCATATAAGCATTTTATTGCAACCAGAGAAGATAATGTGCTAGAATATTAGAAAAAGAAATGCCAGAGTTAGTTTAAGGCCAAGCAGAGCATTCCAGTAAGAAGCCAAGAGGCAGTTTGAATCAGTCATCTTGGAGAGGAGTTTGAACTAGAACAGCTAAATTGAACCAACCAGCTAGAGTTCAGAAAGAACTAGAAAAGAGTGAATTTATTCAGCAGTAAGCCTCCAAGAAGACAATTACATTATGTAATAAAAGTTACATTTACATGTCTCTGACTTTTGCCTGCTCTCAGGATCCTTTTCTTTCTACTGGACTGCCTTGTCTAGCCTTGGTGTGAGGTCTTGTGCTTAGTCTTATTATAACTAACTCTGACTCATTCTGTTAAAATTTTTCTTGACTAGTCACTTTATCTGCGTATCAATTAGATTTCATTGCTTTGGATTTAAGGTGTTTATTAAATGATTCCATACAGAGGGATTAAAGCTGTATTCTAAGGGAATGTCTGTACTCCATCCAGATCACATAGAAGGTCTTTGGATATGAAGAGAGCAGTCATGTTGCTTGATTAAAATTCTTCTACTAATATATCCCTTGACTCCAATTTTTAGAGGCCTCACAAAAATCCCTAAACTAAACAACCACAGCATGTATACAGAAGGGTTATCACAGACCCGTTCACCCTCTTATGATTGACACTTTAGTCTCTATAAGCCCTTATCACACATGCTTGTTGATGCTGTGGGCCATGTTCTTCTTGTGTCCTGAACCCCTCTGGCCCCTTCCTCCTCCTCTTCTGCAGACTTCCTCAAACTCTGCCTAATGTCTGGCTCTAGGTCTCTGCATCTGCTCCCACCAGCTGCTGGAGTAATAACCTCTTATGGAGATTGGGTTAGGCACTAGCCTATGAGTAGAACAGTATATCATTCATTAGAAATATGTCATTAATTTGTTGTTGGTGTTGTTGTTGTTATTGTTGTTGTTTAGTCTTGCTTGAATCAACCAATCCTAGGTCTCTGAACCATCCAGGAAATCAAGGCTGTATGTGTGTGTGTGTGTGTGTGTGTGTGTGTGTGTGTGTGTTTGTCTGAGTGTGTGTTTGTAAAGGTAGAGGTTGATGGGTGGGCTGTCTTTCATTGCTTGGGCATCAAGTCAGACCATTGTTTGGCTACTCCCCCAAGCCCTGAGTCACTATTTCCCCAACACATCTTGTAGGTAGGATAGGTTGTAGGTTATTAATTTAGAAGCCAAGGCAAGTTTCCATGATAGCTCCTCATAACGTAACTGTAAAAGGGGAAAAAACACCATTTCTTATTAGAACTAGTTTTATTGAATTTTTCTAGCTTCTGTATCTCTTTTAAATCTACAGTGACAGGCAACAAAATCCACATATTTTTATTGGACTTGGTTTAATTATTTGAAGGTTTGTTCAGATCATAGATTTCTTCCAAAATTATAGTGAATCTACCATAGGACTGGTTATATTACTTCTGAGCCCCATTTTCTGATAAGAAAGTTAATTCAAACTGGAAGAATTTACCTGAGTCCCAGAATTTCAGTTTAATACTGTATTATCCTTTACAAAAGTAAATGTCAACATACCCATCTTGGGTTGAATGAGAATTTTTGCTGTTGTAAAAATTGTAACTACATAACATGAACATGCTAGAATGTCCAATAATGCTATAGAAGATGTTTTTGCTTCCTTTTCTTAGATCAGTCTATTCTCAACTTGTGGATCATGACACCTTTGGGAGTGGAATGATCCTTTCACATGAGTCACCTAGATTCACAGGTATTTACAGTATAATTCATTATCAAAAATATAGTTATGAGGTAGTAATAAAAGATAACTTTATAGTAGTTTCTCACCCCATCATGGGTAAATGTATTAATGGGTCACAGCATTAAGAAGGTTTAGAACTACTGACTTAGAAGAAAGGATTTATATGCTAAGTGTTAATTTTCCCTTCACCTGTGCATGTCCAAAGTTAAAGACAAATTACACTATAGGATCTGTCATATCTCCCTAACTGAATGACCACATAGGCCTCTTTCTTTCCATGCCACTGTGACATGGAAAACCAGACTTACATGCTACATGTGGTTCCACACAAAATAATAAAAAGAAGTTATGGTACTAGGTTCAATATTTTTTTCTTTTTATGTGGTAGAATTTCAACATGTGGCTAAAGATGCCTCTGAACTTCTGTCCTTCCTGCCTCAGATTTCCAAGCACTGGAAGTACCAGGTGAACACCACACTACAACTATCCTGTTTCTCTAACCAGTCTGTACTAATCCTCAGGCACAGCTTGTCCTTCTTGAGAATGTTGATAAAGCAATACAAAACAGACAAAATGGAAACATTTAAAACAATCAAGTTGGCCTAATTCTTCTGAAAAACAAGTTATCGTTTCCAAGAGAAATTTTGCTTTGTAAAATAGTGTGAATTTGCCAGGCAGTGAATGGTAATGTGTGCTTTTAATAGCAGTGTTTATGAGGCAGAGATAGATGGATCTCGATGAGTTTGAAGCCAGACTGGACTACAAAAGAAATTTCAGGACAACCAGGAGAAACCCTGTTTCAAACAAAATAAACAAGCAAAGCAAACAAAAATGTGGATTCACACTTAGAAGAAATGTGACTCGGCATATTAACTGCAATGATTGCATTCATGTATGAAATTAACCTGGGTATTTTGCATTTCTGCTTTTATCATATCTAAGACTTGGTTTTATCCACACAGAGACATGTAACCTTTTAACATTTTTTTCACTGGAAATTATAAGTCATACTTGGAAAATACTACTCTAACCTCAACTGTGCTGATCATAGCACTAAACGTGTAACACATTTAAAAGAACTTTTAAAAAGACAAAACAAACAAAAAATCCTGAACTCACCTGCATTTGGCATTTAGTCGTCTTGTTTGGGGCTTTTAAAAAGGGAAGAATTCACAATACATAAACCTAAGCACCTGTTTCAAATTAAACATCTTTCTTCCACTTGCAAATAGTCTCTTTCTAATTAAGCAAACTGCCGCAGAAGACCCATACCAGTTGTTTTTTATTTCATGAAGTCAGCAGGACAATTGCATCCTCAGGGTTTCGCTGTGTCAAATAAGAAGTGAAGGATAAGAGAAGCAGTGTTTCCTTCCCAAGATGGAGACAATGTGAATAAAGACACTTAATTTCATTATGTAAAGTTGAGAGGCCAAACACACTCCATCTTGGGACCGGTGCCCATCCTAAAAGAAAAAACAGCTGAACCCAAGCTAGCCGCAAGTTCTAGGAAGGACCCCACGTTGGCCCATACCCCAGAATTACTCTCTAACTGCTTCCTGGAAATAGTTAGTCAAAGATTAGTCTACTTGTTTCAGATGTACTTTCAGATCATTTGTGGTTATTCATGATCTTGTTTCAGAATACCCATGTATCGGCTTACAATAGTCATTCTATTAGACGCTTGTCAGACTGGACACCCTCTCACTTGCTCCCATTTCCTATAAACTCTTGTCTTGCTGAGGATTCGAGGCTGCTCTGCCTTTCTGTCCTGCGTGTTAGGGTTGGGTTGAAGGAGAGCCTAAGCTAGAGCTTGTAATAAAGACAACTTAATGAGATTTCAAAGGAAACAACTCCTTGGTGGTCTTTTGAGGTTCATGAACACTTCCTGGCACACACAAAAAAAGTACTGAATGAAAGAACTACAACACACAATCAGAAGACAACACAAGAATTCTTGCCAAGTCCTTTCTTCAGAAATTTGAAATAAATATACTGGGTGTGTCCTATCCCTGACTCATTCTGTCAAATCTTTCTCAGGTGTGATAAGGTTCATTGCATTGTACAGCATACACATTCTGCCTCTATGGGCATCTTCATTCCAGGCCTGGAGCCCAGCTGCCCAGGACACACCTCAATCCTCCAACTTCTCTCCTTCTCTGTAGTCAATATTTTAATGAACTGACTTATTTTTAAAAGTGGTACAACATGAACATTGACACAATTTAACAAATTTTAGAAAGTAAACAATTATAGACTATAAAAAGTACAAAATTATAAAATGAAAAATTATAAAATAACAATAAAAAATAAACCATGAGTGGGTGTGCATATACAGCCACACACACGTGAGTACATATGTGCCTGTGTGTGTACAGCTATGCACATAAGAGTACATACACATCTGTGTGTGTGTTTGTGTGTGTGTTGAAAAATACATTTTAAAGAGATAGAAATACAGGAAAGGAGGAGGCAAACTTCATCAACTGAGCAGTAGAGCTTTGAGTTATTGTATAAAAGAAATAACAGATATGAAAAGACACAGATACATTTGAAGGATGTTGTGCCCACGTTCTCCCTAATCACATGAAAAAAGTATGAACATTTTATGTGACAACTGAACCATAACCAAGCGATAGACATTACACTTAACATTTTAAATAATAAAATCTTACATAGTGTTCTGTGAAAACACAGTTAAGATGTAATTCAGTAATAATGTAACTAAAGAATATCAGAATTGTACTTCATAACAAAAATATCAGAGACATATTTAAAATAATACCTATAAATATATCATATTTTATTCATCATATTGATACATACATATAGTCATCATATACACACATTCAAGCTTTTATGAGGTAGTGTTAAAAGCATATTTTTATGCTTCTATATTCTAACAGTATATAGATTTAATTTAAAATTTAATTATTCAATAAGTACAAAACACTCAGGATGAAGAACAGTGTTTACGTTGCTGGTGTTGAACAGATGGTTGAGGAAAATGATGAAGTCATTTTCTTTCTATACCAGGCTAGTATTTTAGTTTTAACATTGGAGCTTTCTTTTGAATATTGTTTATGAAGTAATTATAGATGCCTGTCTTTGACAATGTATGCAGAAAGTGATCAGTCATACCCAGAGAGGAGATATTTGAAGGAAGAAAGAGAATAAATAAAGAAATTACTGAGAGGAAGTAAATTATTGTGAAATTCTTTAATTCAAAGTATGTAAAAGAAATTCATATGATGTATTGTTGATCTCACAGATCAACAATTTCAGTGGCTATAGGACTTCTTTCTTGTTTACAAATTCAGCTTTTTCTTATATTATGATAATAATAAAGAATTAATAATTGGCAGATCTATTCATAAAATTATATGGTAATTGCATAAAGATCATGGTATTTGTGGTTGGTGCAAGATCTGGCTGTACTTGTGTGGATGGGAGTTTAAGAACACTCTTTCCCACATAATAAATGTAAAAATCTGGCATCAGTTTAGAGCTTGAAACCAATGAAACTTATTAGACCATAAACTTTTGCTCAAATTTGGGCACCATGTGACATTTTATATTCATCCATAATTTAGAGAAATGGAGTTATTTTTTTAAATTGCTGGTTTTGCATATCATAATCATGGTTGTTAAAACTTTAATGAAGATGACAGAGAGAGAGAAAGAGAGAGGAAGAAGTAATGTTAGCAAAGGACTGATTCCCTGAAGAGAAGAGTAATAGATGACCTTCATGAGAGTCCTCAAGTGTCAACAGAGGAAGGCTCAACACACTTTGCCACTGTCACTAACTTCTTTATTCTCACTTCTTCAGTCATTCGACAGGAATGTTTGGTAGATTGATAATAATTAGATGACCTTGGTGAAATATTTATGGAAAATTATGTTATACCATAAAAGATATTTATTTTAACATAATAGGATAGATGCCATTAAAGTAGATTTTTCTCCCTGAGAAAAACAGATCAGACAACACTGGAGTACAGTCATCCCTGAAGCATAAAAGCAGTCATGGTGATGAAGAAAGAACATTCTAGGTGAATTCTTAATATAAATTTAGATTCAACTGTATCATCACTATTGAAGGAAATATAAGAAAATAAGAATTAGTGAGAGCATAATAATTCAGGAACACATGTCATTTGAGGAGACAAAGAAGAAGGCAGGAGAATGATGCATTACTCTAGGATTATAGATTTGAATTTTAAGTGCAAATGGAAGGCTTACTATAGTTTAAATAAGATAATCAATTTATGATTTTAACAAGTGATCAGACTTCTCTCTTCAGAACTTATTATAAAGTGACAAAGGTGATATTTTCTCATTCTGGAGGAAGGAAACCAGCTACAGGGACAATAGAACGTGGGAAAAGTTAATAGACTACAGGTATATTTTAAATATAATTAAAAATGTTTTTGGATTGGTATAGAAATATTACATATGCCTTATTTAAAACAATTTTCAGTGTAAAATTTATATTGCCTAATGTTCACAATAAAACAAATAGTTGTTGCTGTATGGCACTATTTCCATGCTAGAATCCTTTGAAGGATACGTTTTTTCTCTTTCTTTCTTTCTTTCTTTCTTTCTTTCTTTCTTTCTTTCTTTCTTTCTTTCTTTCTTTCTTTCTTTAATATTTTTAATATATTATTTTACTTATTTACATTCTAAAATTTGCCTCTGTTCCTGGTTATCCCTCCCTGCGTTCTTCATTGCATATACCCTCCCCTTGTAAAGGGTGCTCCTACATATGCCCACCCAAACCCTTCCTCACCCCCACCAACATCTCTTTTCCTGTGGGCCTCAATTTTCCAAAGCATTAAGTGCTTCCACTCCCACTGAGTTTTTGGCTTACTCTCTGGGAGTTCTGAGTGGTCTGGGTTTATTGACACTGTTGTTCTTCCAATGGGGTTGCAATCCCCCTTTTCTCCTTCTGTCATCTATACTGGACCCCTCTATTTAATGATTGGCTGTAAGTAAATGCATTTGTCTCAGTCAGTTGCTAGTTAGAGCCTCTCAGAAGAAAGCCATGCCAGGTTCCTATCTGGAAACAGAACATGACATCCAGTAATAGTGGCAGGATGTTTTGTGCACTCATAGGATGGATACCAAGTTGGCCAGGTCACTGGTTGGCTTTTCTTTTAGCCTCTGCTCCATATTTTTCCCCATATTTCCTTTAGACAGGAACAATTCTAGGTTAGAGTTTTTTTTTGAAGATGGGTGGGTGGCACTCTGCCTCAACTAGGATCCTTGTCCACCTACTGGAGGTAGTCTCTTCCTGTTCCATTTCCCTACTCGTAGGCATTCTGGGTAATGCCATTCCCATTGAGTCCTGAAAGTCTCTCACCTCCTAGTTATCTGGGACTTTATAGAGGGTCTCCCCACCTCTTTCTGCCCTGAGGCTGCATATTTCTATTCATTCTCCTGGCCCTCTGAGCATCTCTCCTCGACCCCCATACCTCGTCTTTGTCTTCCTCTCTCCCACCAAGTCCCCTCCCTCCTTCTGCAAACCATGATTATTTTGTTCCCATTTCTAGGTGGGATGAAGTTTCAACACTTGAACCTTCCTGCTTGTTAAACTTCGTATGGTCTGTGGGTCATATCCTAGGTATTTTGAACTTAATGGCTAGTATCCATTGATGAGAGTTGGGTCTTAGAGTCTCCCACTATTATTGTGTGATGTTGAATGTGTGCTTTGAGCTTAAGTAAAGTCTCCTTTTTGAATGTGGGTGACCTTGCATTTGGGGCATAGATATTCAGAATTGAGACTTCATCTTGTTGGATTTTTTTCTTTGATGAATATGAAGTATCCTTCCCCATCTCATTTGATAACTTTTGGTTGAAAGTACATTTTATTGGATATTATAATTGCTACTCCATCTTGTTTCTTTAGTCCAATTGCTTCGAAACTTTTCCATCCATTTATTCTAAGGTTGTGTCTGTTTTTTTTCACTGAAGTATTTTTCTTGCATGCAGCAAAATGCTGGATCCTGCTTGCATATCCTGTCTGTTAGATTGTACCTTGGGTGAATTGAGTCCATTGTTGCTGAGAGATATTAAAGACAGATGATTGTTATTTCTTGTTATTTTTGTTGCTGAGGTTGGGATTAAGCATGTGTGATTCTCTTCTTTGGGTTTGTTGTGAGATTTTCAATATCTTATGTTTTCTCAGGTATAGTTATCCTCCTTGTATTGGTGTTTTCCTTCCAGTATCCTCTGTAGGGGTGGATTAATAGATGGATATTGTTTAAATTTTATTTTTTTCATGGAATATCTTGGTTTCTCCATTTATGATGATAGAGAGTTTTGCTATAGATAGTAGCTTAAGCTAGCTATTGTACTCTCTTAGTGTTTGAATGACATCTATCCAGGAACTTCTGGCTTTCACAGTCTCTGTTGAGTAGTCTGGTGTAATTCTGAAATGACTGCCATTATATGTTACTTGGCCTTTTCCCCATAGAGCTTTTAGAATTTTTTCTTTGTTCTGTGCATTTAGTGTTTTGATTATTATATAACATATGGATTTTCACTTCCGGTCCAATATACTTGGTAGTCTGTTTCCTTCTTGTACATTTATGGCCAGCTCTTTCTTTAGGTTAGGGAAGTTTTCCTCTATGATTTTGTTAAAGATGATTTCTGGCCTTTGAGCTGGTATCGTCACCTTCTTCTATTCCTATTATAATTGATTTTGATCTTTTCATTGTGTCCAGAATTTCCTGGATATATTCCATTAGGAGCTTTTTACACTTTATATTTTTATTGACTATTCTACTCCTGAGAATCTTTCTTCTGTCTCCTGTCTCCTGTATTCTATTGTTCTAATTGTATCTGTATTTCCTGATCTCTTTCCTAAGTTGTCCATTTCCAGAGTTGCCTCCATTTGTGTTTTCTTTATTATTTCTATTTCCATTTTAAGTCCTTAACCATTTTGTTCAATTCTTTCACCTGCTTGTGTAGGGGGAGCTAAGGTTGTAGGAGTAAGGAGAGAAAAGAGGAGGAGTAAGAAGAAGAAGAGGAAAAGGAAGAGGAGGAGCTAGGGAGAGCAGAGATGTAGGAGTGATGGATGGAGAGCCACACAGGTGTGGAGAGCAGTCTTGAGTAACAACTTTTATTTAGGTTAGCTAAATGGGAAACAACTCTCTTTGTATGGTCATATTGTTATTGAGTATTACCAAACATATAAGCCTTTGGATAATCTAAGCATTACAGTCTCATTTTCTACTGGATATTGTATGGATGGCGGGTATTGTCTGGGGTTCTAACTTTGTAGAGACAGTGTGGAAGATTGGCAGAGCTGTCTACCATGCTGGCATCTTGTTGTTGGCAAGGCTGGTGTTTCTGGCTGGCCGTTTCTAGCTGCGGTGCACATGTGGCCTCAGTCCACAGAACATGGCAGCTGAACTAGGCAGAGCCACTACAGCTTAGATAGTTGGCTTGACCAGTGGCCAAATTTAACTCTTTACTTCAACAAAGTGGCACCAACTACCTAAGCTACAGTGACTCTGCCTAGCTCAGCAGCCATGTTCTGTGGCCAGAGGCCATATGCTCACCACAGCTAGAAACAGTCAGCCAGAAACACCAGCCTTGCCAACCACAAGACTTCAGCGTGGGAAGTGGCTCTGCCAATCTTCCACACTGTCCCTGCAAGGCTGGGCATTGCCCAGACCATCCCACCATTCATGTGGGCCTAGTTGGAAAATGAGACTCTAATGCTTAAATTATCCAAAAGCTTATATATTTGGTAATGATCAGTAACAAGATGCCCATACAATCAGAAGTGTAACCCAATACCCAGCCTAGATATACCAACTACCTTTGATTGCTACAGACATGTGAACATCCACCTGCATGTTCCCCTTTCTCTAGCTCCCTTTTCTCCTAGCTCCTCCTCTTCCTTCTCCTCTTCCTCTCCTTACTCTTCCCACCTAACCCCTCCTACAGCTTGTTTGTTTTTTCCTGTATTTCTTTTTTTTTTTGCACAGTTTCTAATGAACATTTTAATTTGAAAAATATTTGTTTAGATTCCTGACGGTTCTTTTTCTTTTTTATAATTTATTTTTTCTCAAATCGTAATTCATTCACACAGGGGTTATAAACACAGAAAGGCAGGATGTGGGGAAGGGATTGACACTGGAGTGTGGGTGATCAGGAGGAATACAGATATCATCAGAACTGGGTATCGGCTGGGTGAAGGTTCAAGGAACAAGTCACTATGACTCTGCCTATGATTCGCTTGCCCTTATCTAAGTTGGTATTGTCTGCCAAGGCTACCTATTTACAAGGTCTATGACTACTCAGGCTTGTAAATTTCCACAAAAGCTGCCTGCTTACATTAGCTTATAGCCATCTGTTTCCATGTTTTTCCACTGAGACCCAAGACTTGGTGTTAGTATATATGTATGACAGGCCTATTACTGATTTTAGGCCTATGGCTGATTTTAGGCCTTCAGTGTGTCAGCAGGGCTGCCCCTGACATCTCCTCCCTTCTCTAAGTATAGAAGGGCTGTGGCAATTCTAAACTTTCGAAGGCAGGTATAGAGGCCTGACCTCCAGTATTTGAAGGGAGGACCATGAGACTCAAGATGAGGTTGTTACTTTATACAAGGTGTTTCCAAAACCCATCTCCACCCAACCTAAAAGGGGGGATTTTCTGTATTTCTTTAAGTAATTTATTTGTTTTCATTTTAAGGGTATCTACCTGTTTGCTTGTGATTTTCTGTATTTTTTAAATGGAGTTATTTATATCCTCCTTTTAAGGACTATATCATCTTCTTAAGATGGGATTTCAGGTTAGAATCTTGCTTTTTAGGTATGCTAGGATATCCAGGGCTTGCTATGGTGGGAAAACTGGCTTTGATTATGCTGATTTGCATTGTGTTCTCTTGCTTTTGTGTTCTTCCACTTGCCTCTTGCCACCTAGTTATATCTGGTGTCAACTGGTCTGTGTCTCTGTCCGGCGCCTGCCTCCTTGGAAGCAGGTAGAGTGCTTTGTCCTTGGTTAAAGTTGGTTTCCTGTGAGGCAGGCAATCATGTTTCTGGTTGGGGGGTTGTTGGGGGGGGTGCTCCCGTGTCTCTAGGTAGAGCAGACCTACTGTTTCCCAGAATAGAGTAGACCTCCTTTGTTCCTGGTTAGGATGAACCTCCTAGGAGACAAGCAGGCTTTGTGTTCCAAAGCAGGGTAGGAACTGCTTCAGTTGCAGATGGAGATTCAAATCAGAAGAACTGTATCAACGATTACAGCAGATATCCTGTGTTTTTGGTTAAGGCAAATGTCACATTTCCCTGGTTAATGCAGATTCCCTGGGAGACAGGCAGGCTGTGGGGTGCAGGAGGTATTGTCCTGAAGATCTGGCCCTGGTGGAGTAGCAAACTAGAAGGAAGATGGAGCTCAATGGAGGGTGGTGAGGTAGGTCCCATGTCACATGGATTCTGTGATTGTCCCAGATGAGGTACATATCTGGACAGGAATCTCACCTGTGTCCTTGGTCTACTGCAGACTTCCAGGGAGACAGGCAGGCTATAGGGTATGTTCATATGATTTAATCTTTTTCCTAAACTACACTTTATATGATAAGACATCAATAAATTTTGAATGAGAACTTTTATGAATATATTGTTCCACTAAAGAATCAAACGTTTTAACAAAATTTTGAATGCCTCTTTATTCTGAACATCAGCAATTAATTGTCACTTACAACCTGATGCATAAACAAATGAACAACCATATTCCTTTCTTGATTAAGTGGCATCCTTATATACTAGTAGCTTTGCAATAATTTTAGCTGTTGCAATTAGTATCACTGAAGTTAACATTGTAGGTACATTGTAAGTCCTGTCCCAAGAACAATGTCACAATTTTATAAGTCTTCAGTATATCTGGGAAAACATTTCTCAGAGCTCTCTTCATTTGACCTTATAAGGAGCTCACTATATCAAGAAATATGAAGCTGAAGGGCTTAGAAGTGAAAATGATGAAATATTTATCTAGGTTAGTGCAAGTTAATGGTCTGACAGAATATAATAGGACTGATGTGCAGCTCAATTGCTCAGTTCTTACTAGGAGTCAGAGATTTAAACAGATTAACTAAAACCACTTAATGTGATTAATTGTCGTTTCTTTCAAGCCATGTAAATATAGTTGGAAATAATCTTGAAAAGATAGAGAACTTAGTCAAAATGTGGTTTAGTTAAGTTAATATGAAGAAGTAAAAAAGAGAAAGGGGAGCCATTATATTTTTTCCTGGGATGCTAATAATGATGGACCATGGTATTTGAGATATGTTTTAAGTTGTTATATCTGTGACCTTGATGATACATGAAAGATTCAAAAATTCATAAAATTGCCCTTGTACTATTTTCTATAGAGTTGACCCTTTGAAATTCCTTGGATATCATTGTAGCCTTAAATTACATGTTTTTTCAAAAGAATTACAATCATGAGTTCCAAATTTTTCATGCATTGACTTATATACATCCACTTACACATGTAAGTTTTCCCTTGAGTAATATTTTTTATTACACTTAGAAAAATTCTTTCATTGGAAGGATCCAACTCATTAGATAAAACAAAATAAGTTGAGTAAAATGTCTTTGGCATAACTGTGTTATTAAAATCCATTAGAAAATTCATATTCATATCTGAAGCTTAGGGAAGGGAAATGAGGAAAGGGGAAGAAATCTGAAATGTAAATAAAATATCCAATAAAAAAGAAAATTCATATTTTACACTGTGGATAGGAGAAAATAAATTTTCTATTAAACGAATTTAGATTGAGATTTTCCAAAAAAGAAAAAAAAAGCCAAAAAGATATTTGGGAAGAAATGTAAGTTGTTATGTTGTAAGGTAATCTAAATTGTAGTGTTGACTATACATAAATAAATAAAAAATGCTTTGCCCTTCCTATGCTTTTACTAATGCATGGCTTAATAATTTCTAAATCATCAAGTCAGAATCCCACATAGATGAACTGTATAGTTAAAAATAATATGAAAGTGGGGCATACTTTCTCTTAGTTACTGTTCTGTTGTTTGAGGAAGCATCATGTCCAAGGCAACTTATAAAATAAAGCATTTAATTGTTGATGGGGGATGCTTACACTCTCATAGAATTAGTCCTTGAGCAACATCGCAAAGCTTGGAAGCAAGCAGTTAGATATAATGCTGGGGCAAAGCTAAGAGGTCAGAGCTGATCTTAGAGTTGCAGAGAGAGGGGAAAAGAGAGATATAGATAGATAGATAGATAGATAGATAGATAGATAGATAGATAGATAGATAGAGGAAGGGCTAGGCCTAACCTGTTCTTTTTTTTTTTTTGAAATGTCAAGGTCTAACCCAATGACACACTTCCTCCAATAAAACCATATTTACACCAACAAGGCCACACTTTCTTATACTTCCAAAACAGTTCCAATCATTCAAACCTATGAGCCTATGGAAGTCACTCTCATTTAAACCATCACACACCTATTAAATATCATATGATCATAAAGCATCTAAGAACGTTTTACAAAGGGTCAGTCATTTTAAAATAGGTCATAAATACTAAGTTATTATATGTTGGAAAATACATTGTCTACCCAGAAAGGAAACTTATATGTTAAATTAAATACAGAAAAATATATAATATATCTGACTACAGAACACTCTAATATTGTTACTGGATAAAACTTAATGAGCACCATATGAGAAACAGAAACAAATTGTGTAACTTTTCCCTTATAATGACATCCCTAGACGTGTTACTATTGTCTCTACCTACTTGTAATAAAGAAATAGAGCATCCCAATTCATTAGTTTTCTTACAACTTAATGTTACTCTGTGTGTGTGTGTGTGTGTGTGTGTGTGTGTCTCCATATGGAGCTCCAAGGATGGTATCAGGCGTCCTCTTCAGTTGCTTGTTCTCCAGCATATTCATTGAGATAAGTTATCTCATAGATTTTTTTCAATATGTTTTCTTAGCTAGCTGCCTTTCTTCTGTCATCTATGTATGAGGGTTATGTGTAGGTAGATCTGCTCATTGGCGTTTATGGGTTTCTCAGGATTTAAATTCCAGCCCTCATACTTGCTCAGCAGGGATTGATCTATTGAGGCAACTTTCGAGTTCCCAGGTACATTTTAATTTAAACTGATTGCTATGTTATTTACGTTTCTATTTATAATTTTATGTAAATCCTAAATATACTAAAATTATTAATATAGTGAGTTTTAACACAAAAAACTATACTGTTCACAGGACCAAATCATCCCTGGTTCAAAGGGAATATAATATTTGCTATTTAAATAGAAATACTGCACATGTAAGGGGAGCTCTATAAAGTTCCAGAGTAATTGTTTCTCTGTAGACTTATTTTATAAGAAGAGTTTGTTTATTCAGAAATCACAAACAATATCACAATATATTATGAATTTTATAGTAAATAATATCTGCCAAGCCTGTTAATATACACTGTTTCTAATTATTTGTTAAGGTAAACTAAAAAAATGATTTAATAAATTCATGTCAATATTAATATCTTTATATATTCTTCACTATGTGTTATAAAACATAAAAATTGAAGTTATTTAAATGAGAATGGATTGCTGCAAAATTTGTTTAATCATAAAGCTTTAAAATAATATCTCATGGTGTTTAAAAACAATCATTTGTTAGCTAGATAACATTAACATAATATATGATTGGAATATATTTAAGTCTCTGTTATTTGAAGGCTAGAAAATAATTCCAACCAAGCTATCAGACAGAAGAAGTAATAGAGATAAGTGCAGTCTGTTATCATGAGGGAATATGTGATCTTTTAATTAAATAGAGCTATGCATCTTTTATTATTTAGAAAGCTCATTTGTTGAAGGTCCTTAAAATAAATTGACATTTTCCATGTAATAGTATTTTACAAACATTGATCCCTTGTGAGTGTTGGAAAAAGCACTCAGAGAGAAAAGTTAAATCAGGCTTTTGTAGGTTTTTCTTTTTTGTATATATTAACGAAATGCTTATTACCATTTTGTACTATCTTAGATTTACTTTTTTTAATTTTTGGTGTTCATGATGTTCACACTCTGAACAAATTTAAAATGATTTACTTTGCACATCAGGTACTCACCTACTTCACGTTATCACACATGATTTTGTTTTATTAACAAACCAGGCTAATTGCAAATCAATGTAAATATATGCAAATATGTTGTTCTTGAAAAAATTAGCATCCAAAATTTTAGGATTCAGTTGTGTCACTTATGGTTGTTGGCAGTTTTGACTTGTCTAATGAAGTTAGGTTCTCAAGACATTCTGACATATTACACACTAGAGAAGAGTGTATATTGTGATGTTGTTAATTAATCCTACAAAGAAGAAGTGGAAGATTTATAAAATATTTGGAAGATTTCAAAGTATTTTAATTTCTATCAGAAGTAAATTTTTTACTAGCAATTATGATATCAATATCAATTTTTGTAACTAATGGTCCTTATAGTATTCCTAAGGAAGGTTTGTTTTTAGTAATATATGCTGTTAGACTTACACAATTATATGTTCCATCAAAATTTTATATTTTTTACTAGTTAGGATAGTTGATAAAATAAGCACATCATTTCTATATGTAAAATAAGTATTTGCATGCCTTGTTTTTGTTATCATTGGGTATTATATAAACATTAATTTATTAAATAATCAAATTTTTTACTGCTTAAAATATTGGAAAGACATTAGAAAGACCAATTAGAGTCCATGCATTTGATTGTAATGTTAGTATTTAGGCTTTAGGTTTTGAATCTTCTTTTTTATCTTTGTGATTTATTTTAGGGTAAAATTTGTAAATTAATTTTATTTTTACCAGGAAATTTAGGTAATTGCAATACACAATGATATTGCAAGTCTTTCATTTTTATTTATAATCATTTACATTAATCATTAGAACTGAATATAGAAAGGAATTAACATTTATAAATGTGAAAATAATGAATTTATATTCCTTAAAATTTGAATGCTGCCAGTTTATTGGTTTAACAACTACAAGCTCGGTAATTGGAGGCTGGCTTGGAGGACTACTTGTCAGTCTTGGCACATTGTGAGTTCCAGAATAGCCTCTAGTATACCGTGCAATGAGAGTGCATGCGCACGCACGCACACAGATACACACGCAAACAAACAAACACACACACATGTTGCAGGATATTTGGTCATATTGTGAATTCTGTGTTATTTTCTGAGAAAATGTGTTCCTAGTTGTGGTGCTGTGGCTTAGCAAAACACACAAACTTTTAAGTTTCTGTTTATTATAAAGAGGATTCAATAGTCAACCATAGGTCAAGAGGCTGAGCAAGCAACCAACTGACATAAAGTGAAGATAGAAAAAGAAAAAAAAGTAAGAGAGGAAGTCAGGAGGACAGATAGAGAGGTGAACAAGAACTAGAAGGGAGGGACAGTTGAGGTGTTTTTGAGATGTTGTTTAGCAGGAGAGCTCACCTTTGGCATGTCAGCTAAGGAGGAAGGTTCGCTGGGTTCTCTGCCTGTCTGGGGTAGTAGATTTTCACCCCAGTATTTGGCTTCTGAGTCTTTATTAGTAAAATTTAATGTCTGCAATTTTGTTAAAAACAACAACCACAACACTGCACAGACAGACAGACAGACAGACAGACACAGACACACACACACACACACACAGAGAGAGAGAGAGAGCATAAACACAAATTTACACACATCCAAAAAGCCATAATCACATATGTAGAGAGACAAAGAGTACAATGTAATTAATTAGCATATATCAGTGAACCAAAATGTTTAGTCAATTGCAAAATTGACTATTATATTTACAATTATACAATAATATATTTGCTAGAAAAAAAGTCCAAAGAGTTTAAAGATGGTATGAGCAAATAATTTAATGAATAGAAAAAGGCTAGTACCAAAATGCCTGAATAATGTCCAAGAAAGCATAAATATATAACTAAAATTAATGATGAAGATTTTTCTGTTGCAGTGATAAAATACGATGATTACAGTAACTTATAAAAGAATGGTTTAATTTGGGTCTCATGGTTGTCGAACATTGAAGTGTATGATTGCCATTATTGGTACCAAAACAGCAGGCAAGGAGTCATAGCACTGGCACAGTAGCCAAGAGTTTATATCCTTATCTATACCCAGAAAACTAGGAGATCTAACTGGGTATAGAGTAGCCTTTTGAAACCTCAAAATCCAGTCTAGTGGCATACCTCCTGGTAATAAGGTAACATCCTTTTATACTTCTTAAAAGAGTTCTATTCAACAGGGACCAAGTATTCAAATGTATAAACCTATGAAGGACATCTCACTCAAATCACCAAAGACAGCTTCCAGGACATGGTGGTATGGCTTGATTTCCTAACAGATCATACACTTTGGACACACTTGGGCAATAAATCTGTAATTGCCTTTTAAGCTTCTTTGCTGAAAACTAGCTTGCCTTCTACCTGAAGGAGCTATGTAAACTGCCAATGGTGAAAAGTAATCAGTAGTCTTATACAAGCATAAAGCCTACAGACCACAAGAATGACAAATATCCCAACACTGCAATATATCTTGAGAGTAAAGAACAGATCTTTAACTGGACTTAAGGTTTGCTCAAAATAAAATACTTATTTCCTGATTAGTTTAACTTAGCTAAGTAACCGTGACTGACAAAATCATGGAACATAGAAAAGAACCTATACTTTCAATTTCCTAAAAAAGTTTACTCTTTAACTGCATCCTAACCGTGTATCCTTATAACCACGGTAAGTGTAGCTTACTTGTTGATCTTAGTACCTGTGTTAACAGTGTTGGTTTCTTAATTTCTTTTGCTGTGCCAATGTGTTCAAAGCTATATCCCACTATCTCTTCTACCACGTTCAGTATATCTGGTTTATGTTGAAGTCCTTGATGTGTTTGGAGTTGAATTCTGTGCAAGGTGATCCATATAGATATTTTCATTGTTTTACATTCAGCCCTCCAGTTTGGTCAGCACTGTTTGTTGAAGATCTTTTTAAATTTTTCCAATATATATTTCTTGCTTTAAAAAAAATTAAAATCAAGTGTGTTGCTTTTTTATAGTTCTAGGTTCAGCTCTTTTCTCAGGGTGTTCATATGCCACTGGTAAACCTGCTTAAAGTGAACTGAGCAAAGTCCAGAACAGGTAGGGTCTGCAGTTGACTCAGCCAGACCAGGAGGGGAAAGGGAGTTCAGGAGGAATTTTGTGGTTCTGTTCCTTTTACTTTCTCCCTCGCAGAGTCCACTGCACACCTGTCTGGAAGAATAAACCAAAATCCACAGGGGCAGGATTCTGGTCCCATCAGGAGCAAGTGAGGGGTGGGGTTTTGGGTGGGGAGGGTAAGCCCTATCTGAGCATCTTTAATAAAGCAGCTCTCAGAGACGACCGATCTTTGCTTTGTATGTATCCTTATTCAGGGTGGGTTTAAATGCATACACTTTATTCATTGTGAAGGAAAGGTTATATATTTTGAGGAAAGGTGGTGAGAATATCCAGCGTGGAAAAATGTCATTGGCTAAAAACAAGGAGTCTACGGTGTCTCTTTTGCATGGAGAGACTGTCACAATGCTGGGCTAATTGACTATTTGTGACCACCTGGTTGGGGAATCGCTAGGTTATATGTTCCCAGGGAGGTGCAGAAAGAAGGAAGGAGCTAATTCCACTCCTGATGGTCTCTGGATGAGATTTTAGATCTCACATTTTGAGATTTCAGGGGTTTGAACACGCTCCATTTCACCAGTTTCTCTGGCAGCATGATCCATGTGCCCTATAGTTTATGTCTGTGTTGTTAATTAAGTTAGATTGATCCAATATGTCTGCTTTTATGCCAATACAATGCTATTTTATTACTATAGCTTAGTTTTGTAACTTGAGATGAGGAATGATGAGACTCCTGCAGTTCGTTTATTGTTTAGGATGGTTTTATGTATCCTGGTTTGTTTTTGTTTTTGCTTTGTTTTTTTGTTTTTGTTTGTTTGGTGTGCGTGTGTTTGTGTGTGTGTGTGTGTGTATGTGTGTTGCCATATGAAGCTGATAATTGTACTTTCAAGATCTATGAAGAATTGCATTGGAATTATGATTGGGATTATGTTAAATATGTAGATTCCTTTTGGTAGTATGGCTATTTTTACTATGTTAATTCTTCTAATCTATGAGCATAGGAGACCTTTCTATTTTTGATATCTTCTTCAATTTCTCTTTTCAAAAATTTGAAGATTTTATCATTCAAGTCTTTTACTTGTTTGGTTAGAGTTGCCTGAAGTTATTTTTTTATATTGTAAAAGGACATTGTAAAGGTATTTTTTTCCCTGATCTCTAAGTCTGATTGAAATTTGTGTGTAGGAGGGCTACTGAATTTTGTGAGTTAATTTTATATACGACTACTTTGCAGAACGTTTTTATCAGCTGTAGGAGTTCCTGCAGTGAGCAAAGGACGCATATGAGTCTGCACTAAATTTTCTGCATATATTTTATAGACTTCTGTTTAGTTCTTTCATGGGACTCCAAATGTGAATATGAGTGGGTCTCTGATTCTTGTCCCTTCCCTTGGGGCTCATTTATTTTTCTTTTGGCTTGGCTTGTCCAACTTCAAAATGATGATTTTAATTTTAACCTTTATATTTTATCATGTTTTGTTGTCATCTCCTAGAATTGTATTTTTTTAAATAATAAAAGACAGAAAAAGAGTAGATTCAGATAGAAGAGGAAGTGGGATAAAGTAGGAGAAGTAGAGGGAGAGGAAATTGTATTCATGTTATGTTTTACAGGAGAAAAAAACTATGTGTGATAAAAAGGGAAAAAGAGAAATAAATAAAACACAATACAAAGGGACCCAAGGTGAAGAAACTCAAGCAGTCCATAGCAGTTTGGTCCCTAGTGCTACAATGACGACGTTCACCTGAATGGCTACTCAGAATGACGACTAATGTTTCATTTCAAGCAGAAATAATGTCAGTCAGCTCCTGAATGGCTTTTCTGAGTTGATTTTTATTCTATTTTGTTTCACTTGCTTTAACAGGTTTGTTTTCTTGGATACCTGCTTAAGTATAGGACTGAAGCTTAAACTGGTTAAAATGTTTGTTGGGATTTCTCTTTGTTTATCAAAAAGAATTTCTGTTGTTGTAGGAATTAAAGTTGTTTCCTTTTAAGCTCCCTCAAAAATAAACTAAATAAAATATTTGGAAGAAATTTAGAAATTTACTTTATTAGTAGTTTAAT
>NW_021604641.1:4981072-4987867 GCF_004785775.1 Grammomys surdaster | reverse complement strand
ATTTAAAAATATTTGTTATTTTTAGCTTGTACTATAATTACGTGATCTCTCCCTTACATTTGCTCTCTCCAAAACCTCCTATATCCCCATCTTTGTTCTCTTTTTATTTTCATGAGCTTTTTTATCTTTAATTGTTGTTGCATATAGTGTGTGTGTATGTGTGTATGTATGTGTATGTGCGTGTGTTTTATATTCCTAAATACATGAGTACAACTTGTTCAGTCTTTATATTGTTATTTTATGTATTAATTCAAGGTTAGTTTCCATTTGGTATTTAAAAACCAGTTGCTGTGCTTTTCCATGGGAGAAGACTGTTGTGTATTTTTCATTTTCAGTATGCTTCAGTTAGTGCTACTGCTCTGTATACGGTTGAGACCTCCTGGGATCTCCCTTGTCTTCTTTATTATGTCATATTAGTCTTGTTAGTTATGTTGTTGAGACTTTATGAGTGAAGATTCTGACATTGATAGATGGTACAATATCATAGCAAACTCCTTGCTCCTCTGGCTTTTATGCTTTATTTATTTATTTACTTACTTACTTACTTATTTATTTATTTATTTATTTATCATTCTTGCTCCCACTTCTGATATGATTCCTGAATCTTTGTATTGGAGTTTTAATGTATTAGTATTAGGCTCCAAAAACTTTGCATCAGTTTAATTGGTTGTGGTTTTCTGTAAGGGTATTTGTCTATTGCAAAGAGAAGTTTCCTAAATGTGGAACTACATTTATCTATGAGCATAAGTCAAATATTTAGAATGTTGTTAAGAATTACACTTATTTAGTAACTTGGTGGTTGTGGGTTCTCCTCCAAGATCCATGGCTTTACTAGACTTTACTGGCTAGATTTCCTGTACCAGGCATGATTTCTCTATTGTTGAACAAATTTTAGGTCCCATTAGGAAAGCTTTGGTTACCACCAAGATATATACACCACTAGTGTTCTGTTAGGGTTATCAAGCTGTATGGGAAATTGATACGGTTCATTGACATTATAGCTGGATTGGGCTGTTAGTTGCTTTTATAATTTAGAAGCTTGAATGATATTTTCTGGCACTATTAAAGTTTGTACTCAGGGAGGATATAGTCAACGTAAGTTCTTCTCAGGAATTTCTGAGCTGTGTGTCTGAAGTACATAGTCTATTCAGCAATAGAGGCTTATCCTCTTGGACACAACTAATATCATTAAAAAAGGTTGTATAATTTTCAGAACGCTCTCTGTGAACAACCTTGTCCAATAATTTTTAAAAGGGGGGGCGGCTTCTAACTTCTGCTGTTGGGATTTTTTTTTTTGGCTCTTCTAAGTGTACATTTTAGTTTTGTTTTGTGTTGCTTGTACATTCATCTAGTGATGTAAATGTAACATGGATTTCTACAGTGACTTATTATCATGGACCTACAATAGAGAAGATAATTTTTATTGTGTATTGGATGGAATTATGTCATACTAGAGAAAAACAGTGGCTCAAATTGCATATGTAGCTGAAGATTGCCTTACCTGGCATCAGTGAGAGGGGAGGCCCTTGGTTCTATGGAAGCTCTATAGCTCAGTGTAAGGGGATACAAGAGCAGTGAGGCAGTGAGCAGTGAGAGTGGGTGGATGGATGGGGGAGCACTCTCAGAGAGGCAAAGGGAAGAGAGAGTGGGATGGGGTATTTGTGGAGTGGAAACTAGGAAGGGGGACAACATTTGAAATGTAAATAAATAATATAGCCAATAATAAAAAACATGAATGAGATGACTCCAGAAGAAAGGTGTGAGCTCACCATATCATGTTGGAACAAATGTGAAATCACTAAAGTTCTTTAATGTCAGGGTGAAGTTTGAAATTCATTAAGATGCTTCGAACTTCACCAAAAGTTTAAGAATAAATATTATAAAATCAAAATTCCTTACTACACTTCTGGGAAGAATGCAACTGTAATATTTTTTATTTGGCTGCCCTGGATTTGTATGTAACAACTGATAATATGTTCATTTTGATTTCATCTTTTCAAAGATTTAATTTAGTATTTTTATTTTTTGTTTTTATAATAACTATTTATTTATCTATTGTTTTGTTTGAGACAGATTTTTTTCTTTTCCTTTTCTACTAGGTATTTTCTTTATTTACATTTCAAATGTCAAATGTCATCCTCTTTCCTGGTTAAACACTCCCCTCCCATAATTCCTCTATTCCATCCCTGTCCCCTGTTTCTATGTGGGTGTTTCCCTATCCACCCACCCACTCCTGCCTCCCCACCCTGGAATTCCCCTACACTGGGGCATGGAGCCTTCACAGGACCAAGGGCCTCTCTTTCCACTGATGCCCAACAAGGCCATCCATTGATACATATGCTCTGGAGCCACGAATCCTTCCATGTGTACTCTTTGGTTGGTAGTTTAGTCTCTGGAAGCTCTGAGGGGTCTGGATGGTTGATATTGTTGTTTATCCTATGGATTAAAAACCCCTTCAGCTCCTTTACCCCTTTCTCTAACTCTTCCATTGGGGACCCCATGCTAAGTCCAATGGTTGGCTGTGAGCATCTGCCTCTGTATTTGTCAGGCTCTGGCAGAGCCTCTCAGGAGGCAGCTATAACAGGTTACTGTCAGCAAGCACTTCTTGGCATCTATAATACTGTTTGGGTTAGGTGAATGTATATGGGATAGATCCCCAGGTGGCACAATCTCTGGATGACCTTAAAGTGTGGAATGGAGACTAAAGGAAAAGTCATTCAGTGTTTTTAAATTGAGGAGGCTTTTAAAATATTTTGATTAATTTTCCACCAAGTTTATATATATAATAATTTTATTTTGTGTTAGTTTTACTTTTAGAGTATCATAAGTGAACTTTTTTTAACATTACTTTTTTGGAATATTTATTAGAATATGAAAGTCTGACTTTTGCATATCCAATTGCTCTTCTTCTTTTTAGCTGAAAGTTTCTACCAGTTCAAGCACTTTACTGGCAGTTATCATAGTCTTTTAGGTACATGATAATAGTCAGAGGATAATTATATATTAAATTAGTAAACAACATAAAATAATACAAGAGAAAATGAAATTCTATGAAGAAAAACAACAACTTGCATTTATTTTGTAGAAGGATAAGTTTATTGTTCTCCACAATCATCAATCACCTGTTGCATTGTCAACAGGGTGAAATGTGGACAGAAGTCAACTAGCTTTTATTTTTCTCTCTACTTGGCTCAGTGCCACTGGTAAAAATAGTATCTTTAATATTTGTCTTACTATTACTTGTTTTGGTTGTTTGCCTAGTAACTGGAGAGCATTGTTTGTGAGCAAAGCTACCATTTCCTTATCTATGCTATTGCTTCTCCTGGCTGGAGAGTGTAGACGCCCAGCTTTCTTTCAGCAGCTTTGATACCTTTAAATGTTTGATCATGGGAAGGAGCCCTGTGAGAATGCTCTGACTATCACTGTAGTGAATGCTTCAAAGGAACTCTACTCGCTAGGTTCCTCAGTTTTTAAATGTAACTTACACATAGTCACTTGTTACTGCTTCTTCACCCTCATGGAGTTCTGATGGCAGTGGCTGTCCTCTCCATGTGTGAATACAGATGGGAAGCGGTTTCTGCTATCTGCTGTGACTCTGACCAGTTTTCTCTTTGTGGAATTGTCTATGATTATAATCAAAGTATTTCTTGTAAGTGGACCAACTCCACTGACAAGCACTCAGTGGACAGGCATCTGACCACTGTTGTGAGATCACAGACTTAGGACAAGCTAGGGAACTTTGACTCCTAAAGCTAAAGATTCAGGTGGCTCTTTCAAAATTATTTCCTTCCTCTGGCTGAATGTTAGGAAGATGTGAGTACTTTCTCAACCACTGTATACTACAGAAACTATAGGACCATATATGTTTAGACTGAATATCTGTTCAGTATTAATTTTAGTAATTGTTTTCTTATGGTCTATTTTTTTTCATTTATTTCTAGGTCCATTCCAACCTGAAACTTCTCCAACACAAATATTTCCTTCCTTTTTCTTCTTGATCTTTCTCCTTGTCTGGCTGTGCCCTGCTACTTGTTCCTGGTTTTACTAGTGGCCATTCTCTCAAACTCTATTCAGCTATAAGTCATTCATTCCACAAAGTATGCTTTGTGTTTCCTTCACTCTGTTCCATTTTCCAAAATGGTCTGATAGTTTTCAATTAGTTCCTCTTGGTGCACTACTGAAAATCCAGTGAAGAGATGCATAAGATCTGTTCTAGATCTGCATGCAGTTGCTAGCCATCTGGGTGCCTCCTCTTCCCCACCTTCTATCCATAAAAGTGCTTACGTCAGGATACGGTGCAGGTAATAAACTTGTTTAAATCTTTCAGTGCTTTAAATTGCAGTACAATTTAATGTAGTCTATTTATTTAACATTGTTTTTGTTTAGTGTCCTAAACATAAATATCTGAAAAATTCAAGCTGCCAAGATGGTTTGGTTGGTAAAAGCATTTTCTCCCAAATAGGACAACTTGCGTTCAATTCCTGGGAACATATGGTGGAAGGAGAGAACTAATTCCTGCAACTTATACTCTAATCTCTACACAAGTCCTGTAGTTTCTGAGTATGTACATACATACACCCATACAAATACATACCCACACACACAAACAAATAGAAAACAAATAAAGTGCAATTTTAAAATCAGATATAATTTTCATGAATTATATTAATTTAATACATTACTATGATATTCCTTAAGTGTCTGCATTTTGATTTGTCTATATGATATATATATGTATATATATGTATATATACATATATATACATATTCATATGCTCAGTTTTTCAAAACATTATGTTAAATTCAGTTGCAGCCAGATATTGAACAGATACTCAGAAAGATAAACTATTTATTCAGTAGTTTGCATTCCTCAAAATATTACAAGCTTGACTAATAATTCAATTTTCCTATATTCACCAATGTGTTATAAAAATATTTGAGATTATTAGTTTAATTTTTTAAATTAAGAACTAATTCTAAGTCTACAGGTCAGGAGATATTCAGAAACTAAAATACATTAGGAAATCAATTTGGGGTATTATATTTTTGAGGTGCACCAATTATGAAATCTAAGTGAGGAATCCATTTGAATTTGCCTGATAATAGAGATTAGGAGAAAGTATTAGGAACAGAAGAAGTTCACCCTATGATTTTTTAAAGTTATATTATGTATTTTCTGTATAGTAAGTGGGTCACTAAATGGTTATGAGGACTATATGGCCCAAAAGATATGTTTAAAACTCATTTCAATGTGACTGCCATGCTGAGAAAACAGCTTGGAAAAAAATGAGTGAAAAGGCCCGAGAAAACTAGAAGATTATCACCAGGCAAGTGTAATGCTTATTTCATGGGCCAAGTAGTGAGGAAACTAGAAGTGAATAACACTGTCAAAGCGATAATTACATGTTTAAATATAGTCAGAGAAAAAGAAGTCTCCACAAAACTGTTTGTGTTTTTGAAAGGAAGTCAATAATGTGTAATAAAACAAGGCTAATATTCCTACATTGGTTATGTTCAAAGAGATCAGCATGCAACAAAGAGATCATCATGCAAATCAGACAGAAATTGGTGAGAGGTTTAGTGTTTGAAAAGAAGTCTTCATAGGAGCTGTGGCCTTTGGATGGACACAGGCACTAACAAGCTAGTTCAACAAAAGAGAGAACTGAGAATAGAAAACTGAATTTAATTTCTCTTCCTTCCCTTTGTTCTCCTGGCAATTCTTTTACTTAGAAGAAAGTAAAGAAAGTCAGAGATCAAAAGGTCTGTATACAATTTTAAAGATTCTTTTTCAAGAGGAATGAATACTGTAGCACTCAGGAAGAACCAGCATTGAATCTAACCAGCACTGAACAGGTGAAACATTCCAGGAAGGGCCACATAAGGGTTGTGTTTGAGCATTAGATAAAAGATGTGTCACGTACTATGTGATGAGTAAGTACTGTCTGTGGCAAGTTCTACATTTCCAAAGGTTGAACTAATTTGTACATTACACTATGGAGGTGGGGGCTGCCAACATTTATGCTTGTATGATATATAGGCACAAATGCACTGGGATTAGGATATAATTAACCAGAGTGGAATCTCAAGGAAGAGGCTAAAAGATGCTCTTAATCAGCCAGTGGAGGGTAGGAACCATCCACCTACATCAGGGCTGAAACAGAATGACAACATTAGAGTGATAAACAAACAAAAACCTCTACATTGTACGAAGAGCTTTTATTTATTTAACTGAGAAATTTCAGGTATGCTGGACACAGAGCAAAAATTACAAAAGAGAGAGAATAAATGAGGAGAGGAGAAGAGAGTAGTAGAGGAGGGGGGAGTGAAAAGGCAGGGAAGAGGAGAAAGTAAGAAATGATAGTAGGAATGGAGAGAAGAAAAAGAGATTGCAAAATTTTAAGTTATATGTACAAAAACTGACTGGATATTTATATATAAAGTGCAAAAAAAAATAGTCAATCATGATTCAGTTTAGCTAGTCTAATTCGACTGATATCAAACAGTGAAAATTATCACAGCTATATGATTAGTGGGATATACTACATGCAATCATCAAAATTGAGACTATGGAATATGAATACACACACTCACAGACACAAATGTTAACTCATTGTTCTACTCTCTAATTGCTTTATTTGTTTTTATGGTTTTTCTATATAATTAATTTTGATTAATTATTCTTCTCCCCATCATTCGATTTATATTATATACCTTAAAAGCATACACACATCATGTTTGTGTGTGTGTGTATATATATATATATATATATATATATATATATATATATATATATAT
>NW_021604641.1:4965320-4981062 GCF_004785775.1 Grammomys surdaster | reverse complement strand
TATATATATATATATATATATATATATATATATATATATATATATATGTTAATAGAGTGAAGCTTTTAGCAATGGATGTGGGAAATCACTCACAGTAACCATAGTGAATATTGAGTATGTAATGACTGGTAGGAAAACTCAAATTCTGATGAGCTATGTACATGGTAGGTAAAGAACAAGACATGTTGAGGAATTCATATGTAGACATTGAAGTGATGAAGTCTTCAGACTAAATCTAAAAGGAGTAAAACTGAGTCATGAACTAAAATTTAAATCAGGAGGGAAAATGCCCAATGCCAATAAATTACAAACAAGTGAAGAATTCTTTATTGGAAAAGAGCCTTACAGATGATCCTATTAAAGGTGATATACACCACAGAAAACAATTCCTAGAAAGGCAAGTTAACAATGAATTACAAAATGTCCCTAAAGATCAAAGGAGAGGCATTACAAGGACGCAATGGTACAATACATGCAAACTTAATGTAACATTTATACAGAAAAATGTTCAAACTTATGGCAATTGCTAACTGTAAAGGAAAGGTGTTGACTAATATTCTAGGTCTTGTCTTTATAAAACTCTAAACAAATTAGATAGAGAAGAAATAGGACACTACCACAAAGCTCATGTATAACAAATGTAGTATGTCACAAAGGATGAGCATATTATAAATGCTTGTCCTCTACATTCTGGAAAAAAAATAGATGTTTACTGTCACTACTTTTATTCCACATAACGCTATAAATACAAGCCAGCACAATTCAGTGAAAGAAATAACTAAGCGCATCAAATTATAAATGAGTGATTTAAATTATCCAAATTCTCCCTATTTTTGAGGGACATTTTTCCGATGGAAGCTTCACATATGTCATAAAATACTGATAGAAGCATGAAACATATTTGATAAAGTTACATGATATAACATTCAATAAATAATCAAGATAATGAACATGTTGTTTTGTCTTCCATATACAGTTAACAATACTTGATATAGAACAGTGTAGTACTTAATGCATAAGAGTTCTGAATGTAAATGATAGTATATAAGTTCAGGTTATTTTAAAGAAAAATTTGAAATGTTTTAGGTTAGGTAAATTTACTGTGCTAAAGGAAGCTACTTCAGAAGGCACAGTGATAGGACTGATATCAAAAAGGCATAAGAAATTATGACCAGAACCAATAGGATTTCTCTAATGTACTCTCATGTGATAAACACTGCTAATGACTAGATTTTTAATAATACATATTGATTTATAAATGTGCATACATGCAATATCCTAATACACTTAAAAGGCAAAGAATAAATAAATGGAAAAATCTTGAATCTCCAAATGTTACAGTTGTTTGGCAAATGACCCTCTAAGGGTATATATAATACACCAAGATTTTTTTTGTTGTTTGTTGTTTTTTATTTTATTTGACATTGTGCTTATAGCTCTTAGCTTTAAACTCAAGGAATGTCTGAACATATTAGAAAGTGAATTAAATGTTCATCTTGAGCATATTTTCTTTTTCCATTTATTTTAGACAATTTGTATCACTAAGAAACATATAATTTATTTTATTTAAAGAATGGTTTAAATTATTTAATCTAAAGAGTGAGTTAGACATCTCTAAAATGGTAACCTGGTAAATACTATGTATCTGAGTCATCAAGCTGAAAAGTTTGTCAATGGAAGCAAGCTTTCCAACTTTTTGAATGTTCCAGTTCACTGACTAAATTCACAGGCTAAATAATTTAGAACACAGGTCAGAGAACTGCTGTCTCCTTACATCAAATTCTACCACTGTGCTTACTCAATAATAATGCCTGAAAGAGATGGCCCAAGAAAGTTTGATATGAGACATGTATTAAATAAAATGAGAAGTTTTATGTAGTCCAGGGCAGAATAGGTATGTGTCAATCTATCTGTTAGAGCAAATGACATAATTTCTATGTAGTGTATGACCTTCTAAATACCTCAGAAATTGTAAGTCTTCAGAATAGCTGCTGGGAAGAATGGACAACATAACCATAGGTATCAAAAAGAGAACTAGATAAGCAATATATTGTAACAAAGTGTTTACAAAGCAATTGTGAAGGTGTATAAGAACTATCAAAATGAATACTACATAACGATTGTCACCATTTTAAATGAAATATTTAACTTTCTGTTTTAAGTTTATGAGCATTAGAGAGGTAAATTTTGGATTTACATTATCTCATCTTTATTTGCTGTTTTTGCCCCCCTTAAAATTTAACTATTAATAAAATGATGAAATAGAGAAGTTCTGATTTATAAGATATATACATTTATCATTGATATTAGGTGGACAAGCTGGTAATGCTTGAATGACAACATTCTAAGTGGGAAGCAGCCATAAGGGAAGACAGAAAGCAGGGGTGGGGAGGTCTTGCTCAAGCTATAGCTTATGCCATTCAAGCTTATTAACAAGTAGAGTTTCTTATATAGTATTCCAGGAAAGAAATGGGGAAAGATTAGCAGAAAGTGTCATGCAATGAGATGAAGTGAGAAGGAAGGTAATCTTACAGAGTCAAGAATGTTATAGACTAAGCATGTAGCACACAGCAGCCTTAGGGTTGATAAGTGTAGCCATGTATGATGGGAAGAGTTGAGTTGAGACCTTAGGAACTGAAGCCATACCTTTTTCAAGGCCCTGGCTCCATGCCAGGATTGACTTGGCAGAATATGTTCCTGCTTTTGGAAAATGAACTAAGCTCCTTCTCAGTACAATAGAGCTTCAAGAAAATCCTTGAATCAGTTTATCCATCAACAACTGGGTCTCTAAGATCAGATGATATGATCTTTTACTTCCTTTTTTGATTTGTTTTTCTTTACGATTATGTTTATGAGTATTTTACTGCATGTATGTGTGTGCTTCATATACATTTCTGATACCTGTGAAAGCTGCAATAAGGCTTCCAGGTTCCCTAAAACTGCTGTAGGTGTTAGTGACTGAATCTGGCCCCTCTGTAAGAGCATCAAGTGCTGTTAATATTGAGTCATCACACTGACCCTGAACTTTGCTTTTCCCTTTTATTTTTGGAGCTGAGCATTCCATGGTTTGTAAAAACATTAATGAATGAACAAACATGAAATATAATACAGGTGAAAAAGAAAATAAACTTATAAACTCTTTAATTTCTTATGATCTTTCATTATTAAAATACATACTTTCAAACTTGGCAGAAACCAAAATTTTATTCTCTTATGAACTTCACTCTGGAAAATTATCTGCATGATTGTGTTAAAGTTAAGTAATTGTTTTGCTGTACTTAAATACTTCCCAGAAACATAGGCCATATTCTTTGTCCACAGTTCTTGCTTTTCCATCATTTAATAACATACATGTTTCTAGTGACAGCCTGCATTGTATCCAATTATGTATCTAACACACAAGTTATAGCATTGCAATTTTTGGTCGCTAATCATTGTCTGTCTCTACTCTAAACACTACGTCCCTTGAGAAAAAACTAATTTTCCATGCACATTTACTTCCAGTCATCTAGAGATCATGACTAGGTCAGTGGCTTATGTAAAAAAATGAATGGATCCATTACTATAAATCACCAAAAAAAGTCTCCTATCACAACCCACAACAACAACAAAATATTCTTTGTAGCAGTATATCATGTATTTTGTGTGAGGCTTTTGTAGCAGTATATCATGTATTTTGTGTGATTTTGTGTGAGGCTTTGTACAAAGTCTGCTAAGATATCAACAAGGGACAAAATCCTTCCAAGATTTTTAATAGGAGAGCAATAGACTTTTTTCTTTAGTTACAGGACTACAGAACTGATGCTGTCTACTTGAGGAAGCAGGGGCACTGGATGTGTATATCAAAACAGGGTACAAACCAATGGGTGAGGTTAAACTGGTCAAATGTAGTTTTGTACTTGGACATTTGCTTTAACAGAGGTGGTGGAAGATTTGTTCTCTCACTGTCATCTCAGTCTTTTAACCTAGAAAGAGTGCCTACTGTTGGCATCAATGACAGGTTTTATGGTGGCCTCGGAATCCAGCCGATGACTTCACTCCTAGACGACAAGGACCCAAGAGGCTGATGCTATAGCAACCCCCATACATTCCCAGCGTTCACTTCACCTGCCCATCACCTTACCTGTGAATGGTGGTGCATGTGATTATATCATGGTTCAAATGAAAGGCAGAGACCCTGACCCTTCACCCTTTCTTTGTCGCTTCCCTTTTTAATCTTTTCTTCCCTGCTACCCCCAATAAACCAGTTCTCCTGGAGTTGTGCTGGCCTTGTGTGATCTGTCCAGATATGAGCCACCTTTCTATTATAATACCTACAAAAGGGAAGAACTTACGGTGTAATTTAGATGTCTATTTCATTATAATAGCAATAACCCCCTATTTATATGTTCCTTTATCTTCTTTTGGTTCAAGAATGATAATATTTACTTGAGCTGTAACAAAATGCCTAGAAATCATTATTTTTATAAACATGAATATTTTTGCAATGCGCCAATGTCTATTTACTGTTCAGAAACTGTCTATACCAAAAGCTCAAGGTAGGGTATACTGAGCTATGAATGGCAGTCATCTGAAAAGGAGGATAACCCTTGTAGCCCCAAAAGACCACCAAGGAACTAATTGCAAAACTATCTCACTAGGGGCTCACTAGGGGCTCATGCTCTGGCCACTTTGATGACTCTGACACAGCAGGACCAAAGGGTGTAACTCTGAGCTCTCAGCAGGTTTTATAGGGAATGTCAAGCAAGCCAGGGGGTTTCTAACCTGGCACACATCTGATTGGAGGGTTATTATAGAATATTTTTGGCCTTTAAAATAATAATTGACTGATACTGGGAGCCAAGCCATTAACTTGAGTTCAGCTTTCCTCCTGGTTTTTGGTTGTTAGAAAGTAAAGTGCCAATGACAAGCTTGTAACTTGGAGGCTCAAGTTCTTGGAGAATAACCTGAAAACTTCCATTAGAATTTAGATTCCCTAAGATGGAATCTGATCTCAAGATCTGGTGTCTCAACCCAAGACGTTCTCTCTCTCTCTCTCTCTCTCTCTCTCTCTCTCTCTCTCTCTCTCCCTCCTTCCCTCCTTCCCTCCCCCCATCTTTCTCTCCTTTCTCTCTCTCTTTCTTGGCAGTTTCTCTTACTATGTTCTAGCTAGTGTTAAATAATTGGATTCATTCATACAAATAAAATGGAATTTTAACTTTCTTTTCTTTTCCTAACTGACAACATTTACAGTATTTATAAGAAAAAAAAAACCTAACAAAAAGAAATCTCTCCAACATGTCTGTCACTTCAAATGAGTTACCAGATAGATTTATAAAAACAGTAAAAGGACATATGGAATAATTTCAGTATAAAAAATTTAGTATGGTCATCAACATTTTACATTCCAATAGTAATGTTTCCATTGTATTAGAGTTGTAGAGATGTTAATGGTGTATTCTAGGATTACCCACACAAACCACTCATGCACAAATCTCAATCAGATATTGATGATTTATTGAACACAAAACTAATTAATCAAGGATGCAGCCAGGAGAAGGTAGCCAAACTGCTTTGACCTGGGGGAGCTCTCTGTGTAAGTTTTTATATGGGAAAAACCACAAACAGATGCATTTGCAGCATTACGAGTATCTAGACAAAGCAGTGCTGTCTGAGCTGTAAACTGGGACTTGAGGCAGGGAGGCTAGAGAATTTCTAGAGTCCATAACAGGCTCCTAAAGAAAATGTAACAATGTGACTTTATCATCAGGGCAATAAACTTTAGGTCATGTGAAGGTCAGCAGCAACAAAATGAGGGTTGAGGCAATATGGCAGAACTCTTGTCAGGTTTAAACATTAGAATTTAAATATAGAAGTCAACTTCTCAAAACTTACAGTGAATAAAAAAAGAAGACAAATAAACAAGTAAGTAAAACTTAAAAGAGATCATTTACACAGGTCTATTCAGTAAACTAAACAAAAATTACCTTTTCATCAGGATGAAATGTTCTTAAAATTAAGGCTAAAATCTCATTGCGCTTAAAGATATAACTCAATGGAAGATTACTTAGCATTCATGGAGAAATTGATCTACGTGAATTTAATCTGGATTTAATCTCTAGATTTAATTCCTCTAAAGGAAACTTTATATATCAGGATTGAAGGAAGAGTAGAATGAAGACCAGTATGTGGTCATGTTTCCAACATAATTAGAAATAGAGATGATAGTGTTTTATTTGTACACACACACACACACACACACACACATACATTCATGCATACGTATATGCATGCAGTAAACAAATCAGAGCTGACACTATAAAATCTAGGAAAGGTAATCTCATAGACAAACAAACAAACAAATAACTGAATTTCCTTATTGTAATCTCCAATCCTGAATTTTTTAAAAATAATTTATTTTTTCTCAAATCGTAATACATTCACACAGGGGTTATAAACACAGAAAGGCAGGAAGTGGGGGAGGGAATGACACTGGAGTGTGGATGCTCAGGGGGAAGACAGGTATCTTTCAGAACTGGGTATCGGCTGGGTGAAGGTTCACGGGACAAGTCACTATGGTTCTGCCTATGACTCACTTGTCCTTATCTAAGTTGGTATTGTCTGCCAAGGCTACCTATTTACAAGGTCTATGACTACTCAGGCTGGTAAATTTCCACAAAAGCTGCCTGTTTACATTAGCTTATAGCCATCTGTTTCAATGTTATTCCACTGAGACCCAAGACTTGGTGTTAGTATACATGTATGACAGGCCTATTGCTGATTTTAGGCCTATGGCTGATTTTAGGCCTTCAGTGTATAAGCAGGGCTGCCCCTGACATCTCCTCCCTTCTCTAAGTATAGAAGATCTGTGGCAATTCTAATCTTGCGAAGGCGGGTATAGAGGCCTGACCTCCAGTACTTGAAGGGGACCTTGTAATGACTCCAGGCCCCTGTCGTTGTCCAGTGAGGCATGAGGGCCATACCCATCCCGATGTCTTTTTCCAGGAGAGGGGATACTTTTGACATCAACCCCTATGCAGTCAGGCTTGTCCCTCAGGGAACCCAGAGAGATATTTTTATCTTTTATTTATATTCCCTTGCAGTGCTTAGCCTTGCAGCATAAGCAAGAATTCAGATCACCTGACAGAGGGGGTTCTGGGTGGCCCCTCTCTGCTTGGTATAGGGGCAGAAGTCCCCCCTTTTCGGTTGGGTGGAGATGGGTTTTGGAAACACCCTGTATAAAGTAACAACCTCATCTTGAGTCTTGTGGTCCTCCATAACTAACTTATGATAATGTATCTGAGTAGGTTTTGCTACCAAATTATTTATCTGTTGTATCACAGAGTTAGTCTGCCTATTTAAGGCCCAGGTACCAGAAGAATAAGCAAAAATAACCCAGTTAATGGTCCCAAGATGGGAGGAAGTAGGGTTGACACCCATGGAGAATAACTGAGTTTCCTTATTGTAATCTCCAATCCTGAATTTTAATCCAATTCTTAATTCTAGACTAAAAGAAATCTAGATGATTAAGAAAGCATTTCAGTGAGTGTCGTGAACACATTTCCAAACATTGTTAGACACTGAAGCTTCTGTACTAATAAATGGTTTGGTCCATTGATGGATCCAGTTTTACATAAACTATATACCTACATACTCCTCTCTGTATAAGCAGTGTGCTGTTCTAATGTGATCTTCCTGGCCAATGAAGTACTAAAAACTCTGGAACACTGAGCAAACTAATTTTTCTTTCCACAGTTATTTGTCTCAGGTATTTGGACATAATAATCATAAAACTGAGTGGATACACACCAGTTATTACATGAACTGTAAATAAACATACTCCACTTCAGCTGAACAATTTAGTAAAAATGCTGTATTTTAGGCCAAATTGAATTGTCTGTGCAATGGTTAAGTATTTGTGCAATTGTAAATCATTCTGTGACAAAATAAAGACTCCCATAATATAATGTGATAGTTATCTAGGCAGATTTGATGTAAAATAAATTTGAGATAAGGTAATTTGAACCATGGCTTTTGTTGAATATCTGAGGCTGGTAGATTATATAAAAGCAATATTAACAACAAAAGTAATGCTTTTTAAAAGAATACAAGGCCAGTTTAACTAATATATAGTAAGTTCATTAGAGGTTCTCAAGTAGGAAAACTTAGCTATTTCTTTAAAATTAGGCTCACATTGAAGACATCATCAGAATATTGCTTATCACTAGATTTAGGTTTTCATAAGATTGTGTCTAATTAAATATTTAAGTTACTGTTCTAGGGCAGTGAAAAGACACTATACAAAGACAACCTATAGAAAAGTATTCAGTTGGGAGCTTGCTTACAGTATCAGAGGTTTGGTCCAATATTATTGTGGTAGGAATTATAGTAGCTGGTATTGCAGAAGTAGCTGAGAAATCACATCTGATCTGCAAGTTGCATAAAAAGAAAGCAAGACTGATCCTGACATGGGGTTTTGAAATCTTGATTCTCATGGTGAAAAAGTTCCTCAAATGAAGCCACACCTTCTCCAAATAGGCCACTAATCCTAATCCATGTAATTTTTTCAAACATGTCCACTCCCTGCTGATCAGCATTTCAATTATATTCACCTATAGAGACCATTCTTATTCGAAACACCACACTCAGGATATATACAGGCCAAAATCAGCAGTCTGTGAAATGTAATAAAAGAATGCCTGTGAGTGGTATTGATGAGAAAAAGAGTAACATATACTGCTCTAAATGAATGTGTGAGCTCATTTGCATAATGCATAAATGTGAATTGTAGGAGTATGTACACATGCATGTGCATACAAAGGATAGAACAGGATATTAGATAAATTCTTGTATATATTTCTAATTTATTTCTTGGAAACAGGTCGTTCACTGAACCAGAAGCATGTACTTCAGGCTGGGCTGGATGGCCAATGATGCCACAGAATCTGCTTGTCTTCAGCTTTCGATGCTAATGTTTAAGGCATATACTACCATGCCATGTCTTACACAATTATATAAAATAAGATATATAATTATAATGTATTTTACAGATTTTTAAATAAAATTAGGTAATATATGCCTGTATGACCTATATTCAAGTGCAATATATCACAACCTTATAGGTTGAGGGAACAGAGATAGTCGTTATTGGGAATATAGATTATTATTCAATTTTTATGAAGATTAAACATTAACAGATAAGAATAATAAATAATTGGAAATTCCAATCATGTTGCAATAAAACTTCATGTATACTATCCTTTATTTATTTATTTTTATAGATTATTTTATTTATTTACATTTCAAATGTTGACCACCTTCCTGGTTTCCCCTCTGCAAGTTCCTCATCCCAACCCCTCTTCCCTTTGCCTCTATGAGTGTGCTCCTCTACCTACTAATTCACTCCCACATCACTTCTTTAGCATTCCCCTATGCTAGAACATGGAGCCTTCACAGGACCAAGGGCCTCCCCTCCCATTGATGATAGATAAGGCAGTCCTCTGCTACATATATAACTGGAGCCATGGATTCCTCCATATATACTCTTTGGTTGGTGGTTTAGTTCCTGAGAGCTCTAAGTGGTCTGGTTAGTTGATGTTGTTCTTCCTATGAAGTTGAAATCCTCTTCAGTTCGTTAATCCTTCCCCTAGCTTTTCCATTGGGGCCCCCAAGCTCAGTCCAAAGGTTGGCTGTAAGTATCTGCATCTGTATTGGTCAGGTGCTGGCAGAACCTCTCAAGGGACAGCCATACCAGGCTCCTATCAGCAAGCACTTCTTGGTATCAGCAATAATATTGGGGTTAGGTGTCTGCAAACAGAATGGGTCCTTTGGTGGGGGAAAGTCTCTAAATGGCCTTTCCTTCAATCTCTGTTAATTTTTGTCCCTACATTTTCTTTAGACAGGAAGAATTCTGGGTTAAAAATTATGAGATGGGTGGATGGCATCGTCTTTCAACTGGAGAACATGCCTATCTACTGGAGGTAGTCTCCATAGGTTCTATCTCCCCTTTGTTGTATGCTATCTTTTAAAAATCATTTCTTCTGTTCACTTTTACTGACAGGCTCTATCAAAATTACTTGGGAGCTAAATGATCAGAATGTGGTTATTTTGAATTCAGCATTAACGAATGACAGAAAATCCTTAGCTCGTATAACTTTTTTTCTATACATGCATATTTATATATGGCTCAGAAATAACAATGAAAAAGTACTGTCCAGGTTAGAAAAATAAACAATTAATGATTCTTAAAATAATAGATTAGAGTAAGGAATACCTGGATTTCTTCAGGAAGTCTGTCATAGAATCTAAGTATGGCCCTGTCAAAGTGTTTCTCCTGTCTTACCTCTATTCATATGTAAAGTACAGGAATAATAGTGATTTAATTACTGTCTCATCTTTTTCCTTTCTCTTCTGCACTGGTAGCACCCTACAGAAAGACAAAAGGTATATCTTTTGACTTTAGCAGAATTTCCAGATCTTGTAAACCTCACCTTACTTTAGAAGCTAAGCATCACAGGCCAAGAGGTAGGAATGAGTAGATAGGTGGAGAAGCACTGTCATAGAAGCAGGGGTAGGAGAGGTGGGATAAGAAGTTTGCTTAGGTGAAAGTGGGAAAGGAGATAACATTTGAAATGTAAATAAATAAAATATCCAATTTAAAAAAAAATATTCACTATCCACAAGCCACGCTCCAGTTCTTCACTATAGTCTCAGGCTATTATCAAAGACAGCTTATGAGTTTTGAGGTTTAACCTAAAATTCAGGACTTTATAAATCACTATACTAGTAATGATCCTTGTCTTAAACTATGTAGTATATGTGCAGGAGTGTTTGTTTGTGTGTGTGTGTGTGTGTGTGTGTGTGTGTGTGTGTGTGTAAGAGAGAAAGATGATAGATGATAGATAGATAGATAGATAGATAGATAGATAGATAGATAGATAGATAGATAGACAGACAGAACGAACAAGACAGATCATCTTCATTCTCAACTCCAAACCAAACCAAATGTTCATTGAGAAACTCTATTATCCCTGTTGCTGGTTGACTAAAGTATAATTTTGTTTTGTCTTTCAGTTTCTACTTTTTCAATCAACTACCATCATAGAGAATCTACTCTGTTTCAGATCCAAACTAGTACTATAATAAAAGGAAGGCCATCAAAAAGGCTAAAGAATGAAAGGTTTAGTTGTTAGGTTATATATCATAAAAGTGGCATCAATGTTTAATTGTGGACTGCAATATAAATTCTCAAAATAATTAAGGGTTATTATTTCAGTTTTAGTACTAAAAATAGTAGAAGACAACAAATAGTTTTCTGAGCAAGTAGCATTTACTTTTATACATAAATATTTAGTAAGTTATTAAATGTATGTAGAAATGTGACTAATAGATGGAAATAAAAGATACCTAAAGCAGAAAACACAGATGTAGCTCAGCATAACAAGGATCACAAGATTGAAAACTATAAGAAAGGATCTTGGAGGTCTAATGCTGCTAAAATACAATGCACAATGAAAGTGTATAAAGAGAAAATGACCTTATATAGGTTGAAATGAGTGAATAATCTTGGCAATGTATCTGCAATTACTATGCAAAATGTGAAATCTATGAAAAAAACCTTAAAGCACAAAATATTATATTTGGAGCATACCATCACAAATAAATATTCTTATAGTAAATTTTGATTTGCTTTTATTGCCTTTAATTTGAGTCATGTTCAGAACAAAAGGAATTTTATTTTTGAGTAGTAGTTTTGACTTACCCAAGGTGGTATTTTAAAATAGCATTTGCCAAAAAAAGAATAAAATTCAATATTCTCAATTAAAATTCATGAAGGTTTTAAAACCGTTTGAATATGAATGTGATTATGTGCTACTAATGATACAAATTCCCAACCCCTAACAGAAATCATGGAAACTGGTATCATGTTAAATGATCGGATGTGACTGACAGATAGCAGTCAATGAGAGTTAACAGTGAAAGTAAAAAGATACTACAGATTTCTTGTTCCACCAACTATACTTAGAAAACAAGATGCACAAGAGAGAATGGTGAACCTTGATGGGCCTTTGAATTCTAAAACATAGCATCATACAGTACCAGATATTTTAAAAGTATAAGATCATGAGAAAAAGTTGATCTTAGCACTCCTATTTGTATATGTCTATAAAGAAAAGCTAAAATTGATACATAGATGCATGGATAGGTAGAAATAATATAGATACAGAGAGAGAGAGAGAGAGAGAGAGAGAGAGAGAGAGAGAGAGAGAGAGAGAGAGAGAGAGAGAGAGAGTTTTTGTATATGCTTGGCCTAGGAGGTGACAATACTAGAAGGTGTGGCCATGTTGGAGTAGGTATGCCATTGTGAGAATGTGCTTTAAAACCTTCATCCTAGCTGCCTGGAAGCCAGTATTCTGCTAGAAGTGTTCAGATAAAGATGTAGAACTCTCATCTCCTCCTGAATCATGCCTGTCTGCATACTGCCATATTCTTGCCTTGGAGATAATGGACTGAACCTCTGAAACTGTAAGCCAGCCTCAGTTATATGTCCTTACTAGAGTTGCCTGAATCATGGTGTCTGTTCACAGCAGTAAAACACTAAGACAGACAGACAAATAAATAGACGATAGATACACTGATGAAAGATAGATAGATAGATAGATAGATAGATAGATAGATAGATAGTTAGATAGATAGATAGATAGATAGATAGATAGATAGATAGATAGATAGACAGACTCTAGACAAACAACTATACCCTCAGGTCATGAATAATTTCAAAATTACCTTTTACTAATGCCCTATATAAATGATTGATGGCTACCTATGAACATCATCTCTGTTTTCCATGCCTTTGTATATTCTTCTTCCTTCCTTAGGATATGAAGTATAGTTAGAAATTCATTTTAAATGAGTAGATAACAACAGAACTGAAATAAAAATTAAAGACAAGGGCTAGAGCTTCTATTTTATTTATCCTCCTTGCCTTTTGCTACCTTGCTTTGAAGAACTTATTCTGTTGCCAAGCATACCTGACAAGGCACTGAGGGAATAAAAAATTGACACCTTTTGGCAATTCTGTGTTGGAGCTTAGAGTTACTAGATTTTCGTATATTGAATCAACCTTGCATCCCTGGGATGAAATTTACTTGATCTTGATAAATGATGTTTTTGATGTGTTCTTGGAATCAGTTGCAAGAATTTTATTGAGTATTTTTGCATAGATATTCATAAGTGAGATTGGTCTGAAGGTCTCTTTTTTGGTTGTGTCTTTATGTGGTTTAGGTATCAGAGTAATTGTGGCTTCATAGAACGAGTTAGATAGTGTTCCTTCTATTTCTATTTTATGTAATGGCTTGAGGAATATTGATATTGGGTCTTCTTTGAAGGTATGGTAGAATTCTACACTAAATCCATCTGGCCCATGGCTTTTTTGGTTTTTAATGCGTTCTATCTCCTTTTGAGATATAAGCTTCTTTAGATAGTTTACCTGCTCTTGATTTAACTTTGTTATGTGGTATCTGTCTAGAAAACCATCCATTTCATCTAGATTTTACAGTTTTGTTGAGTATAGGCCTTTATAATAGGATCTAATGATTTTTTGAATTTCCTCCATTTCAGTTGTTATATCTCCTTTTTCATTTCTAATTTTGTTAATTTGGATACTACCTCTGGGCCCTTTGGTTATTTTTGCTAGGGGTTTATCTATTTTGTTGATCCTCTCAATGTACCAGTTTTTGGTTTTGCTGATTGTTTATATTGAGAGTATTGCTAGGTATAGTAGCCTGGGCTGACATTTGTGTTCTCTTAGAGTTTTGATGACCTCTGACCAAGCTCTTCTGGCTTTCAGAGTCTCTGTTTAGAGGTCTGGTGCAATTCTGATACATTTACATTTGTATGTTACTTGGCCCTTTTCCCTTGCAGCTTTTAATATTCTTTCTTTGTTCTGTGCATTTAGTGTTTTGAGTATTATGGTGTTTGCTAATCTGGGTGACTCTCTCTGGAGTCTGCCTCTTATGTCTTTGAGTTGCTTCAGGTCTCCTAGTAGTCCTGCAGCCCTGGCTGTAGCAGATAACCTGTTGGGTCCTCCAACTTGTGGCTTTTCAGAGTGGCAGAGAAGCTGCTGATTTGTTACCCTAGCTGCAGTGGATCTCTTGGGATGCCTTCAAACTATTAGATCTTCAGAGGAACAATCAAGCTGTTGTTCTCTGTGAGGATGTTCTCCTGTGGCCCTACAGACTGTGGTTTCTGCTTCCCTGTATGCAACAGAACTTTCGTGAGACTTTCAGTCTGTCAGATCAGTTGCTCTGCATTCCACAGAGCCCCTGGAAGGTCTTCAGACTGTAGTATCTGTTGCCCAGTTGCCCTGTGTGCAGCAGATCTCCTGGGATGCCTCAGGCTGTGTTGCCCAAAACTTCTGAGATGGCTCAGGATATGGTGTCAACTGCTTTGAGTGCAGAGGATCCTCTAGGATGTCTCAGGATATGGTGTCTTCACAGGAACAGACCAGCTATGAGTCTGTTAAAGCAGAAAAGACCTGGCAGAGGGGGTGGAAGGGGAGTGGTATTCGATGGGTGGAAGTTTTGGTGGGTGATAAGTCCTGAGTCCACCAGGCTCCCAGAGGGCAGCTATGGGACTTCAGGTTGGGGGGGGATTTTTACCAACTGCTCTGATGCAGCGACTACTCTAGGATAGGTCAGGATATGGTGTCTTCATGGAAGCAGACCAGTTAGGAGTCTGCCCCAGCAGAAAGGACGGAGGGGAAGAGTACACTAAGCTCTTTAAATAGTACCATCTGCTGAGACGAGTAATACATGAGCTGTTGAGAGTAACACTTCATAACCACAGCACTTCATTTCTCAAGCTTATTGTAGTTACTCAATGATAAGATCAAAACTCACTTTATAAAACAACTTTATTTTACATAAAACCACATAGGTGTGTCAAATGCTCATAGGTGACTACAATAAAAATAAAAAATTGTGACACAATGTTGACACTTGTCATTTGTGTTTGACATGAATAAAGTGATAATATTTTGTGCTTGGGTTTGCCAGAAAGGAAAATGTTCTAAATTTCATTGATGTTGCTTTAAAAGAGATTTGGGATTTTTCTCTTGTTTCTAAACAATTTTTCTTTATTTTTGTGTAAAAAGGAATTCCATGTTATGGAATGTTTTAACACTTCTTTCATAACTACACTGTGTATTTCATCATTATATAATGTCTTACATATTCATATGGTAAAAAAAAACTGAAAGACTTCTCTGTTTCCTAGCTTTCTTTGTAAGTGAAGCTAAATGATGTGTCTATATTCATTGGATGAATGTTTATTCAAATGACTTCTGTGAATAGCTTTTCATTTTATTAATGAGTAGCAATAATTCTTCCTATAGTGTAGACAGGTTTTCTCTCAGATGTATTTTTTTTCTAATATTTTGCATCATTCCCTAGATTGCCATTTAAAATTCCCACTGTTGCTTTCATTGTCCAAAATATTGAGAGAATCCAGTTTATCTCTCATTTCCGTTTTCATTCATGCTTATGAAACTGTTTATATATCTGTTTCTTGTTTAATATATTCAATTTGAACCTTACAATTAGCTCTGTAATATATTTTCAAGTTTATTATTTGTCTATATATGTTTCTTTGTGCAAATATTTGTAATTCCTACATAATATAAGTTATAGATTCAGATGAATCCATTTGTCTGATAATATTCAGTGGTTCTAGAGTCTGACAGAATTCTTTTTACTCATTGAAA
>NW_021604641.1:4945666-4964920 GCF_004785775.1 Grammomys surdaster | reverse complement strand
TGGAGTATTCATTACTTTTTTTCATTTCCTCTGTTCTTATTTTAGAAAGAAGCAGAAAAAATATTTCTTTAACATTTATAATTAAAAAGTCATACATTATATATATGCTGATGTTGAGAATTGCATGCAAAAATGTCTAATTACATTTAAGACATAGACCAAACTAGCCTCAATGGTTTTTCCTTTTAACATGGGTCTGCAGAAAATATGATTATATATATTGTACCATGGACATTCTCAAGCAATGCTTTTGTTGCTACATGTAATACAAACTAAAACCTACCAACAGAGACAGAGCTTCTTTTAATTCCTATATCTTGTTTATCTAAGGTCTCATGAAATTTTTAACACATTTAGTATGTAGCAGGATAAACCATTGTTTATGACTGTACATGATTGCAAGCCTTTAGGAATAAGCAGAAAGCTTATATGCTTCGCTTCCTGTCATATACTTTCTGTTAAGAGATGAGCAGGAAGTACACAGTACTCAGAAATAACAACTATTTGGAATACAGTCAATCACATGTCACCCAGATCCCAAGAGGAAAACGATTAGAACAGTTTTGCTGAGCATGATATAATAATTCATGTTCTTTTCTGATTTTGATTGTCTCTGAGATGTCTTTCTTACATAATGAGAAGTAGCTTCTGTTTGTATTTGAATATATCACCAGGAGTGCTTCCTGTCTCTAAAAAACAGGGACCTTAGAGGCTTTTAAAAATTATCTACTCTGTTTTTAGTTCAATCAATTCCATAATTGTAGCAAGTTGGGCATTTCTTGTAAATACTATCTCCTGCGTACTCTAAAGTTGCCTCACCAATTTGACTGATAACTAGATATTAGCTAAAATATACAAAATACCCATGATACAACCCACAGACCATAAGAAGTTTAACAAGAAGAACGGCCCAAGTGAGGAGGCTTCAATCCCACATAGAAGAGGGAACAAAATAATCATGTGACGCAGAGGGAGGGAGTCACCTGGATTGAGAGTGGAGGAAGAGAGGAAAAACAAGGCAGTATTAGGTATTAGGAGATATGAGAAAAGTCCAGAAGACCAGAAGAATGATTGGAAATAGGAAGCTGCCATGATTGGGTTTCCCTAAACCTCTAGACTATCCCAGAGACCTGGATTATGAGAGGTTGCCAGGACTCAGTGAGGGTGAGCTGAGCTGAAATACTTAGCAATAGGGAGGAGAAACCTCTACAGTCCACCTCCAGTAGATAAACAGGACCATCAGTGGAGGGATGGTGTACCAAACAAACTCAAAATTTTTGACTCAGAATATTTTCTGTCTAAAAGAATTACAGGGACAAAAGTAAATCAGAGACTGAAGGAAAGGCCATCCATTGACTGTCCAACTTGGGATCCATCCAATGGGTGGAGACCAAACGCTTATACTGTTACTGATGCTATCTTATTCTTACAGACAGGATATTATCGTGACTGTTCTCTAAGAGGATCTACCAACAGCAGACAGATGAAAATTCTTACAACCAGCCACTGGACTGAGGTTGGGGACCTCTATGGAAGAGGTAGGGGAAGGTTTGAAGAGGCTGAAGGGGTAACAACTCAATAAGAAGACCAACATATTAGTCAACTAAGATGGAACCCTGGGAACTTACAGAGACTAAGTCACTAACTAAAGAGCTTACACGGGCTAGTCCGAGGCCCTGGGCACAAATGTGTCAAGGTACTGCTTTCTAGGGCCTCTAGGAGAGGATGCACCTAATCTTGTAGAGACTTGATGCCTTAGACAAGGGGGATACCCAGGAGTAGAATCCTCTGAGAGGCAAAAAAGTGTGGGATAAGTTAAGAAACTCTAGTAGTAGGGGTGGGGAGATGCAACAGTTGCGAAGTAAATAAATGAAATAATTTTAAAAAGATATTTACAATTGTTTACAATTGCTGTGGTTGACTGGGGGGGATGTAGGCAAAAATTATATCAATCTGGGGCAATTTATGATGTCCTTGAATTCTTGATAGTCTTGCTTCTACATCTATTATTAGGAGCATAGTCGTGTGCCTCCATAGCCTGCAAAACTTTTGTTTTTACATTTCTTTTGAATCTCAAATTAAGAGACTTCCCCAGTTCGAATATCAATTTTGTTATTTTTGTTTTTGATATTATTGTATTTTGTGTTTTGTATTTCTTTGTGGTACTATTCCACTCCTAATTTTTACCTTAACTGTCCGTCCCTATAGTGTAGCTTATACTGAAACTCAGGGCTCAACACAGCATTGCCACTATTCTTTTCAATTATGTGGTTTTTCTAGGCAAGTCTTTCACTATATTTTGTTCTATCCTGAAGATATTTGCCTTGCTTGGTTGGTTTACTTCATTTCAGAATGTTTAGCATTCCTTGCTCCCTTTAACTATCCCACTCTGCGATCTGAAGTGCTCTACTTTTGGGATTCTACCAAGTGCCTATTTTACTTACATGGTATTCAATTTGTTTCTAATTTTCTTTGACCTTTCTTTACATCTGAAACTTTATTCCTAATACATTAATATTTATTAAACTGTTGAATAATATTGTCTTTTAGATATAAACATTTTAGATATAAAACTTTTATGTAGATTTATATTGTGTTAAAATTCTGTATCTTACTTAATATATATTTTTCTCTTTTTTCTTTAATTTATCATAATTACTTTGTTACATACTTGAACTTCAACAAATTGGCAATGTTTAATATTTTATTTCAAGAAGGACAGTTTTCTTTGTAAGAATATATATATATATATATATATATATATATATATATTCTGTTATATCTATTTGATGTTCTTGTATGTATAAGAATTCAATGCTTACCACATGAAATCAGATAACCAATTTGAGGGCTTATCTCTGAAGATATTATTTCTTCTTCTCAGACAGTTATTAATTGTTTGTAGTTTTTTCTCAGCATGTGGTGTCCTGTGACATTTTTCCATTCATGATAGCATGTTTTGTTGTCATTGTTTAGGTATTGTTTTCTCAGCTATGTGCTCAACATATCATGGATGACATTTTCTTGTCATTTCTAGGAAACAAAATAGCATAGTCAACTTTCTGGTCTTTCTGTACTCTCTTCCACAATATTTCAAGAACCGTCATTTTAGTAGTTGTATTGCAGATATATCCACTGGGACTGTCAACCTCATTATTGGTTGCTCATTGCATGTAGGTCAATTGTAGTTTTCTGTGATGGTCTTTTGTGCTGCAATGAGAAACTTTTTTTGTGATGAGTGAGAGCTACATGTATTTTCTTGTCTTCTAAAATTCACATAAAAGTGTACTAAGGTTTTTCATAGAGGTTTTCTAGTTATCAAAAGATGCAAGTGACATACTTTATTAGATATTTTGCGATCATTTTCTCCAATGTTCCTTTAGAGGTGTGTTATAATAATAAAGCAAATTACCAAAGCCAAATATAATCATGTTTAAATATGATACATCCGGTGATGTGTCTAGGCTCATTTTTGTCATCTCCTTGTACCAGTGTTTGAGCTGTACCTGAAAACACTGAAGTTTCTTAGTTCAAAAAGATTGTCAGTTAGTTATATAGCTAAATGCACATGCAGATTGCTTTGTAGTCATAAATTTTTGTAAAAGAATTATATTAAATAGATTAAATAGATTAAATGACATATTGATTGAGGTGAGTTTGACCTTGACCCAAGAATGATCTAAACTTTGTTCCAGATTTTATTATATAACTTCTAGATATGCATTGATCACAGTGATATCCTTAACTACATCTGATAGATCATACTAAATGTGTGGTTCATAATGAGTTGCAAGTCTTATAAACACATTCTACCCTTTGTCAAAAGACTAATAGTGCTCAAAGATACTAAGGGTGCAAGGAGTTAAATATGAGCTCACCAATCAAAAGTACAGATTAATGCCGTGTCATGTTATTTCATAAATATACCTCAAATCATAAATATTCATAAAAATATCTTAAAAGTTTAAAGCATAAAATCTAGTATACTGCTACCTACTCCTGTCATCATATTCCAGGCTCTTTCTGGAATGTATCATCCTTCATTTGCTAAATATAGGTCTTATATAGTTTGTGTATTATCACGTAATTATTTTCTTAAAAAAAATAACCAAGGCAAAAATCTTTAATTAATCTCAACACAATGTATATATTATGCAGGTATTTAATCAACTAATCATATATACATTGCAAAATTTCAATAAAATCACAGAATTTTAAAACATGGATCAGTTTCTTTGGTGTACAATATTCTGTGCATGTTACTGTAAAAGAAATTATCATCATTCTTCCCTTTAGAGGTTCATGTATGGCTTCCTAATATATAATTTTTATCTGCCCTGGCTAGTTTTATGTCAATTTTATACAATCTAAAGTTGTCTGAGAAGTAGGTCACTCAGTTGAGAAAATGTAATGAAATCAGGCTGTAAGCCAACAAATCTTTATTTATTTTCATAATTACTGATGGATAGGAGAGGATCCAGCCCATTATGGGTCAGTAAACTCTTGGGCTGGTGGTCTGAGTTTTATAAGAAAGCAAGCTGAGCAGGCCCTGAAGAGTAAGTCAGTGAGGAGCATAACATGGCTTTGCATCATCTCTTGACTCCAGGATACTACCTAGTTGACTTTGAGCTTGGCTCATTTCAATGGACTGTGATTTTGAATACGTAAGCTATATAAACCCTTTCCTCCCTAAGATATTTTTTGTTTTCTAAGATGCTTTTTTTTTCTGTAAAGACTCAAAGAGTTCTGTGAATTTTTATAGAAAATTGCCAAATTTGAGTGGATTAAGAGAACCCTTTCTATTTGCATGTGCTGTTTAAAGTCTTAAGCAGATATAGCAATTTAACTAACTTCAGGTAATGGTTCATAATGATATAATAGAATCATATTATCCAATTCCAGATGAAAAAAATCCATTTCAGAGTGCTTTTGATACCAGTGCAAAATCGCTCAAAGAGCTTAGACACCATCATTCCAACTTCATGATGGGAGTGAAAGTTGAGCAGATCAAAAATCAAACCTTTTGTTTGATCCATTAGAAAACTGATGTGGTAAAACTTCAAAGAACTAAAAATCTGGACAGGCATGTAGTAAATGCAGAGATTCACAGACAAATATACTTTTGAAATTTAATCACCAGATGAAATCTGAATCACCAGAAACTAAATGAAGGATTCTCTGAAAGCAAGAAATTTCTAGTAAATATAGTATTAAGAATAATTATAGAGTACTAATAAGAACTACCAGAAGAATTTTAATTAGATATAATAGTCATATAATTATATTATACATAATCATATGTTATAAATATATAACCACAAGTTTATAAATATGAGTATATTAATAATATTATATTATAATATAATATAATAGTGACAAAGACATCACTTGCCTGGTGTGATGGTTGTGTAGCATACAAAGTTCATGACTAAGAATGACAATGACAATTCTACCCTTGCAGCCTGAACAGAATATCTTTGATGGTTTATATGCCTAAACATCAACTTTTAGACAATCTACTCTCATTACTCTCATTCTGGGAGTTAAAGATATCAAACTTGTTGTTTCTTTGAGTAATCATTACTATTCTCAATGATATCTTTGTTGAAACTTGCTTTAAACTGTGCATTCAGAGTTGTGTGAATTATTGTTTCTTTTAATGCTACTCACACTTGCCTCGTATATCCTGTTGTCCCATAACCTATAGTCTCACCAACAACTCTCTCTCTCTCTCTCTCTCTGTGTGTGTGTGTGTGTGTGTGCGTGAGCGTGTGTGTGTGCGTGAGTGTGTTTGTGTGTATGTAGAGGTTATCTTCTTTCTTACTTAAAAATCAGCATAGATGATGAGTATTCCACAAGTAGTATAATTTCCTATGCTAGGCCAGTTTATGGCTCTGAATACCATACTGATCATGAATTACCCTGTCCTCTTTGTATAGGCCTAACGTGAGGATTATTTCCCTCATGTTTGTTACATCTTTTCCCTCCTTCAGCTTGTTTTCCCCTGTATTCAAAGTATTTGGTTTCTAGGAAAGATAGTTTAGCAGAGACCAAATTTATATTCACTTTAAAACATTCTAAAAGCTATAAGAAATCACAAATGAATAGTTCTATCTCATCTTCCAATTTCCCACCATTCCTGCTAAAATAGACTAGTATGGAGGATATTGATGATTTTCTTTTTCTAGTTGTATTCTTTCTATATCATAGACAAATTCTTTTGTACAAGACAGCTAAATTTTATTTGCATATATTATTGCCCATAATCATGATCATAAAAATATATTTCTTGTAGAAAGGATGAATTTTGGGTTGAAAGTTTTGTGGATGTGTTCATGTGCCTATCACCCCACTGGGGTTTCTGCCTGGCTACAGAAGGTGATGCCTTCTTCAGTTTTCATATCCTCAATGTAATCAATCATAGCTAATGTTATTCCCATTGATTCTTGAGTGCCTCCCTTACCCCAGGTCACTGTTTAATCCTGGAGATGCCCCCAACCTCCTCTCCCAAGTATGATGTAGATTTATCCTGTTAACAAATATGCAGGCATGGGGGATGGAGCAGAGACTGAGGAAATGACCAACCAATAACCAGCCCAACTTGAGACATGGACAAGCACTAATCCGTAAGACTATTAAAGATATTTTGTTATGCTTACAGACAGAAGCATATTATCCTCTGAGATGCTCCACCCAGCAGCTCACTCAGAAAGATGCAGACTAACACAGCCAAACAGTGGATGGAGCTTCAGGACTCTTATGGAAGAATAGGTGGAATGATTGCAGGTCCCAAAGGAGATAGGAACTCCACAGAAGACTAACAGAATCAACTAACCTGGCTTGTTGGGGCTCTCAGTGTCTGAACCACCAACCAAAGAACATGCACAGGTTGAACTAGGACTCCCCATACATGTAGAGCAGATATGCAGCTTGGTCTTTGTGTGAATCCTGAACAACTAGAGGAGAGTCTATCCTAAAAGTTGTTGCCTGTACGTGTAATAATTTCTTCTAGCTGGGCTGCCTTGTCTTGCCTTTATGCGAGAGATAGTACCTAGCCTCACAGAGACTTGAAGTACCATGGCGATAGATATCCAGGGGGAGCCACAATCACTCAGAAGTGGGGGCAGGTGGGCAGTGAGTGGGATATAAAGTGAATAAGTAAAAAAAAAATTTAAAAAATCATTCAACTGGTATAACAGCTTGGTTACAATCCTGTACCACCTGTGTTAGCTTTAGGGAATGCTATATATTCTACATTTTTGGGTTATTCTCTATATATCAAATTCCATTTTTTCAAGCATTTGTGCCACTTTTAACACACAGTGAAAGACAACTATCATGATATTTTCCTCAAAGTTTGCTTCTACCATAAGAGCTCAGCCTTGGTTGTGTGTTAACAGCTATAATAAGAGACACAAAACTACCAGTACAATGGCATGGATTCTATAATGGTAAGCTTTCTCAGTTTGATCCAATCTAGAATTACATGGGAAGAGAACTTCAATAAGAGATTTTCCATATCAGGTTGGCCTGTGTACATATATGTAGAAGAGTATATCACCTTAGTGTATGTTTGAAGAAGCACAGTAAATATGGAAAGTATTTTGTAATACTAGCCCAGACAGTTCCACAAAGGAGGGAAGCTTTTTGATTTTTTTTTCTTTGCCTTCACTATTTCAGGAAGTTGTTCTGCCTTGGTTTTGCTTCTACTGATTCACTTACTGTTACTAGAGACAAATTCTTCATGTTGCCAATGTGCATTTCAGGAATACCACATCCTGGCCTTTGGTGCTATGTTAAGACCACTGTGGTACCCATCATAGTGGTCTGAGCAATTCAGGCTTCTTAGCTTCTTGATTGTGAGAGCACCATTGTTTAACTTCTCTAAATGTTTCTCATAACCCAGTTTAATACATTCCCTTTTATGTTGTATTTTACAAGAGATCCCTGTCTCATAAAACATACATGCAATATCCCATTAGGAAAAGAAGACGTCTCAGAATTGTCCCTGTAGGTGTTTTATCTACAGATAATTCAGCCTCAGAAACATATCATTTCATTTATTTTGGGATATATAAAAAAACATTACTTCCTAGCTTAACTTTTGTTCTGTCAATCTATGTGAGAGTGATAATTGTGTTGTATTGTTTTTCCTGGGAGATATTAACAAATGTTTAAAAGCTACAAATAGAAAGCCGGACCAAAAAAAATTAGTCTACCCAAGTCTAACTTTTTTCTAGCCAATAAGTCTAATGGTTTACTAAAAGAAACATCAGACAGACATTACTTATGGGGGGATGAGTCAATGCAAGGTGGCTGAAGTAATGCAGAGTTGAACTCTATCATGGACTACAATTTCCAAGAGCTTCCCAACTAGTTCACTGCATGACTTTCAGGAAGCTTTACTTAAGAATTGACTCTTTCTTCAACTGTTGACTGCTTGTATAATCTTAGAAATGGGCTTGGTAGTCTATGATAGTTTGTGAACTTCCTGGATCTTGTAAGTTTTAATGAATTTATGGAGTCTCCTTCTTCTCTCTGGAAAAGAAAGTATCAATTTAGAGGAAATAACTTCACAGTACACTTTTCCTTTAAATGGAGAATTATGTAGATTAAAAGAAGATACCTATAAATAAATATTTATGGGAGACTGTAAGAGATAACAAAGTCTCACGTGATTCATTCTTTTATTAAATATAGTAGTAATGTATTAGGAAATGATAATATATAGATATGTTAAAGGAGTAGCAACAGCAGCACAAACCCTGGAGACAGCACTAAACATTACTGTAGAAGGTGATGTTCACTATGCACAGAGACTTCAGTTCTTTGAAGAGTATACACTGCAAGATAAGAATGAATTTAAAAGTGCATTCTTGAGATTCTAATATAAGAGATAAATAAAATAAAAATATCTCAATTTGAAGCTAAGGACGACAGCTAAACAGGAGGGGAAATGAGCAACAGATGCAATGAAGACAAAGGGCATTTCCTGTAGATATCAACATTCAAATATATTATCTTCCAATGTCTTTGCTTTATGTATGTTAATTGAAATAGTGTAATCAGTGAATTTAATCATTTAATTGGCTTGAAAGACATATAACATTGAAATTTACATAACACTCCATGTATTATAAATTATGAGTACAGTTTTCTAACACTTAAATGAAATACAAACAGCATTCTAGTCCATGAGGCACACATAGAATTTAAATAGAAGCAGATAACATTGAATCTTCCTAAGCATAATTTAACTAGAAAAGCATGCACATAAATTCCCACTTCTGATCCTTTGTTGTAAAATTGATTTCTGAAAGGAAATGGCCTTCCTCAGGTGACTTAGAAGAGAAAATAAATAACATGTTTATTTGTACTTAAGCCAGAAAAAGTATATTCAAACTTCTATGCCTGCCTCAAGATTGTTTAGGAGGTTAATGTTTATCTGTTCAATAATACCAAACTCTTGTTAAACAAAACTTTAGCTTGTCACACTTTTGACCAGGCCACTGAAGTGTGGAGGATTCTATACACTAATCCAACTTTATTTCCCTGTTCTGTATATACAGTGACATTAGGATAAAGAAATATCTTTTCTGTCTGAGCTCTCAGTTCTCCACATTAGATTCTTTCTAGATTAACATAGGCTTGCTTAAGCAAATGACTCATTATTTTAAAATGTAAAATTTCCTTATCTGAACCTTCTTTGAATAGCAACAATTCTTTCCCTTAGCAACATTTAGCTTCCACTTACAGTTCTTCAGCTACGTCTCTTGCGACAGAAATATATATTTGATTTTATTGACAAATCATTTATATCACAATTAAATTAAAGCATTGATCAATAACAAGATGCTAATTACAAAAGTATTGCCAAATGTTGCAATACTAAGACTTATAATTGTGAATAACATATGTCTCCATAAAATCTTTTTTTCATTTTCTTTATTCTTCTCTCATATAAAAGATCCCATAGAGTCAACTAAACCTAATTGAAATACCAATTACAACATTGTAATTAATGCATGTAAACCAAAGTGTCTTCATCCTAGATCCCAACCACTCACTCACCTCCTCTCTCCTACAGATCCAATGCTTCTCAGCTTACCTTTAGAAAATAGTGTGCTTTTCCATCATATCAAACAAATATGGCTTAAATATAAAATGAGATGAAGCGTAAACATTCATATTAAGCCTTAATGAGGCAATCCAATAGGAGAAAAAGGGTCCTTTTAATAGCCAAAACCATCAGAAAAATCCTTGCTCCCTCTGTTACGAGGCCAAAAACAACCCCAATTTAAACAGTTACTGCATGTAAGAACAGGGCCTAACACAGATCCATTCAGGCTCCCTGGTTGCCATTTTACTCTCGGGAGCCCATATGAGCCCTGCTTATTTGATTCAATGGGCTATTATCTCTTGATCTCCTTAATCTTAAGTTAAAATTCCAGGATAAATCTTTCATTCAAATGAGTTTAGCTTGGCCCTATTTTCTACTTCATCATGGTTTGACAGTATTAACAATGTAGCAGGTAACAAACCTTAAAATTTTGGTTTTGCATTTTTTTTTCCAAGACAGACACTATATAATAGTGAACAGTAGGTCAATGCTGCAACAGCAGCAGCAGCAAAAGTTATAGTTCCTGTTCATCAAGTCTTCAGGATTACAACAGTTAGTATTCAGTGTTATATGATATTAAAGCGGGGTGTTAAATGCATTTTAACTTACCATGCTTTAATTTTATAAATATGTAAGGTCATCTGAGTTAACAAAAATTGATTTATTAACTAAATAAAAATGATGTGAAATATTGCAAAATATGTGCATTTGTAGGGAAACCAAAGGAGAGAGTTAAATGTCTGGCATTGAATACAGAGAGTAGAAAGAACGGAAGATCTTAAACTCGTAAAGCTTCACCTCAGGAAACTAGGAAGTCAAGGAAAAGAAAGTAATATAGGCACAAAGCATAAAGATTAATAGAAACTTCAAATACAGTAGAAATCAATGGAAATGAAATCAAGGAAAAAAATAAAAGAAAGTCAAATAAAGGAGCACCAACAAAGCTGTGAGCAGATTAATCTAAATATACAGACTTAAGAGTGAACTTTGAAAGTAAAACAGAAAGAATTGCTTTTTTTTCTCATTAATATCAAACATGTATAAGCTGAAAAATATAAACTACGAAAGACCATGGGTTAGATGAATTATATATCAATTACAAAGACTATCAAAACACCAAAAAGATAAATAATAACCAAAATGTTTGTGCGAATAGAAAGAGAAAGACATAAAAGAAACAAAGTAGGTTAGATACTTTTGTTGGTGAATTTTAACAAACATATAAGAAAAATGTGATTTTAACTTTAAATTTTTCCTTTATGGAATAGGAATAGAGAGCAAAATTTTAAAAACTAAAAGACTACCATACAACCAAATAAAGATGAAGGATCTGTATTGTATGTTATTTACAGACTGATATTGGGTTGCAAAATTGTGTGACAAATTAGTTACATACATAATACAATAAAGTATGCAGGAATTTTACTCTATATTAAAACCAAAAAACAAAGAATACAAAAAAGTGGTTTCTGAGTAGATGAAGATGTTCTTATTCTTTCAAAATTTCATACATGTATACAGTATATATTGTTGATATACACACCTACCTCATATCTCCACCTTGTTCCATACACATTTTCTTCCCAACTAACTTTTCTCTTTAAAAATGTAGTTCACCGAGTCTATAAGTATTGGATATATGTAAGCTGGTATGTCAGGCATGAACACTTATCATTTAATGAACAATTTTATTTTGTAATTAATTTTCATTAAATTTTATTTGTATATGTGTGCACATATGTGAATTTATGACACCCATATATGCGAGCCAAAAGAGCCCAGATAAAGGGAAGGATAGTACATATCCTATGGAGTTAGACTTACAGGCAGTTATGAACTATAAGTGCTAGGAACCTAACTCGGGTCCTTTGCAGAAGTAATTAGCTCTATTAATAATTTGACTATGTCTAAAAACAATGGGGTTTTGTTTATTTGCTTTTAATTATGTACTTATGTGTGATATGTGTACCAGTATGTTTTGTTTTTTTTTTTTTGTCAAAACCAAAATAAAAGGTGTCAGATCCCCTGGAGATAGAATTCCTGCTGATTGTGAGTAGCCAGACATAGGAACTAGCAACTAAACTCAGTCTTCTGCAAGAACATTTTACATACTTAACCACTACACCATCTTATCAGTCCCAGACTATACTTTTAAGAAGAAAAATTGCTTGATATTTATTATGCAATAGGTACATAAATTTAACACCTTTAACTATTCATTTAAATATTCAAAAGTAGTTAAGCTCACATTGATGCAAGCCTGACATTATAGATATACACCCTAGCACATGAACAGATGTAACATAATTAATTGAATATATTCTAGGTTTAAATTTTGAGTTACTACAAAATATTTATCACTTTATTTTCCTTCTCTTGTCTTAGTGCTCTCCTTAGTGCTCCAAACACTACATTGAAAAGAAATAGACATAACTGATATTACTGTTTTGTTCCTGATTTTAATGGTTTACTTCAAGTTTTTCTCCATTAAGAATGATATTGACTGTGCTTTTACTATTCATTGCAAATAGACCTATTCTCTTGAGGATTCATAAACATAAGAATTGTCAGCGTTTGCTGCATTTATTGATATGACTATGTAATTTTTGCAATTAAGTTAATTTGCTTGATTTATTGATTTATTACATTCATTGATTTTATATATATATATATATATATATATATATATATATATATATACACACACACACACATCTGTATCTCTTGAGATAAAGCCAACTTGGTCATGATAGATGATTTTTTTCATATTTGGTTGGTTATTTTATTTATTTACATTTCAAATGTTATCATCCTCCCCAGTTTCCCTTCCACAAACCCTTGCCTCCTCCCCTTCCCCTGCCTCTATGAGGGTACTCCCACACCTACGGGACCCACTCCTGCCTCAGAGCCCTAGCATCCCCTACAATGGGGCATCAAGCCTCCCCAGGACCAAAAGGCTCTCTCCTCCCAGTGATGCCCCCGATAAGGCAATCCTCTGCTACATATCCAGTTTAAGCCATGGCTCCCTTCATGTGTACCCTTTTGGTGATGGTTTAGTCTGTGGGAGCTTTTGGTGATATTTTTGTTATACAGCTTTATTCAGCTTTCAAATACTCAGTTTAGAATTTTTGCATTATTGTTCGTCAGGGTTACTGGATAGTAACTTTATATTTTGCTTAGTCATTTTTTGGATTGTGATAGAAGCATATTGGCCTCATTAAACTGTAGGGAGAACTTTTTCTGTTTCTATTTTAATTTGAAAATCATGACTATATTTTATGGTCTCTTATCTAATGTATTGCTCTACATATCTCCTTATGCCAATATCACAGTTTTATTTTATTGGCTATTTTAAGAGTGTTGTTTTGTTTTTAATTCTGGGTGATTATTAAGATTTTTTTTTTTTTGTAAATTGAAGTACATGTTAAGTAAGAATTGGCTACATCCTTAATACCATTATTATTTTTAAAATCTAAAGTATGTTCATAAAATTCCATCCCTTATAACTTCTTGGTATCCACAATAAAGTCTGGGTTTGGTGACTGTATATGGGATTGATCCTCAAGTGGGGCAATCTCTGAATGGCCTTTCCTTTAGTTTCTGCTCCGCATTTTTTCTCCTTATTTCCTCCTGTGAATATTTTGTTCTTTCTTCTAAGAAGGACAAAAGTATCCACACTTTGATCATCCTTCTTCTTTAGCTTCATGTGGTTTGTGAATGTTATCTTAGGTATTCTGAGTTTTGGGGATAATATTGACTTCTCAGTGAGTGCATACCATGTGTGCTCTTTTGTGACTGAGTTACCTCACTCAGGTTGATAGTTTCTAGTTCGATCCATTTGCCTAAGAATTTCAGGAGGTCATTGTTTTAATAGCTTTGTAGTACTCCATTGTGTAAATGTACTGTATTTTGTTCATCATTTCCTCTGTTTAAGGACATCTGGGTAGATTCCAGCTCCTGGCTATTATAAATAAGGCTGCTATAAATGTAGTGAAGCATATGTCCTTGTTATATGTTGGTGCATCTTTTGGATATATGCCCATGAGTGGTATAGCTGGGTCCAATTTTCTGTGGAACTGCCAGACTGCTTTCCAGAGTGGTTGTACCAGCATAAGAGTGTTGGAAGACCAACAGTGGAGGAGTGTTCCTCTTTTTCCACATCCCTTCCAGCATCTGCTCTCATCTCACCTGAGATTTTGATCTTAGCCATTCTGACTGATGTGAGCTGGAATCTCAGGGTTGATTTGATTTGCATTTTCCTAATGACTAAGGATGTTGAACATTTCTTTTTAGGTGTTTCTAGGCCATTTGATATTCCTCAGTTGAGAATTATTAGTTTAGCTCTTTATCCCATTTTTAATAGGGTTATTCAATGCAATCCTCATCAAAATTCCCACTGAATTCTTCATAGAGTTTGAAAAAACAATTTGTAAATTCATTTGGAATAGTAAAACATCCAGGAACACTATTATCAACAATAAAAGAACTTCTGGGGGAATCACTATCCCTGACCTCAAGCTGTATTACAGAGCAATAGTCATAAAAACTGTATAACATTGGTACAAAGACAGGAAGATAGATTGAAGAGCCAGAAATGAAGCCACTTACCTTTGGTTACTTGATCTTTGAAAAAGGAGCTAAAACCATCCAGTGAAAAGAAGACAGCATTTTCAACAAATGATTCCAATTCAATTGATGGTCAGCATGTAAAAGATTGCAAATTGATCCATTCTTATCTCCTTGTCTAAAGCTCAAGTCCAAGTGGATCAAGGACCTCCACATAAAACCAGATACACTCAAACTAATAGAAGAGAAATTGGGGAAGAGCTTCGAACATATGTGCACAGGGTAAAAGTTCCTGAACAGAACACCAACAGTTTATGTTATAAGATCAACAATAGACAAATAGGATTCATAAAATTGCAAAACTTTTGTAAGGCAAAGAACACTCTCAATAGGACAAAATGACTATGAACAGATTGGGAAAATATCTTTACCAATCCTATACTTGATAGGTGGCTAATATCTAACATATATAAAGAACTCAAGAAGTTACACTATAGAGAATCAAAATAATTTTCTAGCTCTGTGGGTGAACCTATCATATTTCAATTTAGAGACATATATGGAATAATAAAACTTCAAATAGAAAGCTTGTTTTAACTAGTTAGTTTATGTATTTATTTGTGACTCTGGGGATTGAACATAAAGATTCATAGACTGTAGAATATCCTTCTATTATAAAGTTTCTTTCTTACATGTCAGTATATCACATAGAAAGATTCATCTTTATGTTTGCTTTTTTACCAATATCACATATTTCACATATGTTAATATATATTTATATGTACATATATATATATAGATATAGATATAGATATCGATATCGATATCGATATATACACAAACAAGGAAGACCATCTTGGAAAAAAGAAACAAAAGGAAGGTAACAGAGTAGAAGTCAGAGACAGACCCTGATCCAGTTATTGGGGAACCTATATGAAGACCAACATGCACGTCTGCTACATATGTTTACATGTGTTCAGGTTCATGCATGCTCTTTTGTTGGTGGATCAATTTCTGTGAGCCCCCCATTGATCTAGATGCTTTGGCTCTCAAGATCGTGACCCTTCCAACTCCCTCAATCTTTTCATTGACTCTTCTACACATTACCTGAGCTCTGACTAATGTTTGGCTGTGGGTCTCTGCATTTGTTTCCATTAGCTAATAGATGATTCTTTCAGATGACACATGTGCTATGCTAGTATCTGCAAGCTTAGCAGAGTATCATTAATAGTGTCAGGGATGGCCCTCTCCCATGGGTCTCAAGTTGGGACAGTCATTTGTTGGTCATCCCCTCAAACTTTGCTCCATCTTTATCCCTGTACATCATATCAGTAGGGGAAATTTCGTCTTTATGATTTTGTGAGTGGGCTGGTATTTCCTTCCCTCCACTGAATGAGATGTAATGTGCCAGGTTATGTTAGTGTCCAGAATGAGACTTTCCATTCTCTGAGTAGGTCAGGGTGGGTGGGGAAAAGGGGACCTGAAGTCGAAGAAGAGGAGGGAGAGGAGCTGTGATCAGGATACAAAGTGAGCATATAAATGAATGAGAAAATAATAACATCTTATCAAGTGTATTGTAACAGCACAAACATTATTTATATGAAATAATGTTTAGAATATGTATTTTTAAATTTTATGAAAATATAATTTGTTTTATATAAATTTAGTTGTGAATATATTTCTGATATGTTTTCAATGTTAAACATATATTTAATATTATTATTGATTTAGAGTATTTTCAAAGATTCCATTTCTATTCTTAAAAATCTTCATATACTAATTTTTTTTTAGTATTATTTCTCAATATTGTACTCAGTTATTTCATAATAGGATAACTATACCATGAAGTAGAAACAAGCTGGACAATTTGTTCTTGTAGCAAACACAAGCCCTTTATAGATAGACTAATCTATATGGAAAGACATGTCTTCTAAATTGCTACAAGAATTTCCAAGGTTGGTTTCCCAAGAGGAGGCAAATGCTTTTATTTTTCTGGTTAGGGCTTGATATTTTCACAGAGGGCCATTGTAATGATCACCAGGATCTTGTATGTCCTGAATTTATGACAGAAATATATTTGTCAAACTACATGAAGACACTCTGTGGTTGCTTGTGCAGGGTTACTTCTACTGGATGTCCAGCAGACAGAGGCCATTTAATCAGCTATTCACTACTAGTTAAAATGATATCCTACTGATGCCATCTGGACATCTGCTGGAATCAAGTTTAGCTCCTCTGTGAGGAGCATGAGTTGAGCCTGTGAATAGATTCCTAAACAGAGTGATTTGAGGAAAAGTGGTTAATAACCATGGTGGTAGACTGGTTACACTTCACTCTTATGATTTGACAAGACATGAGTTTAATAATGTAGATGATTTTAAGAGTAATCCATTTTTTAAAACTCTTGGAAAGTAAAATAAGTATTTTAAACTTTTCCATTTCCCTAATAAACAGGCATACTAACAATTACCTTTCTTGATCTACATAGATGGTAGTCCTATATAATTTCACCAATTTAAATCCACAGGCATAGGGTCATTTGCGCAATCATTCAGTCTTTGTTTCCTTGGTAACCGACTACTCAAGAGATGAAAAATGGCCACCCACTTTCTTTGCCTCTGTTATTTGATCCTGCAGTAATCCATGTAATTCATATGTCTTTCCCTTTTCTTACTGCTCATATTCAGTTGTGGTTTTAAAGTAGTTTTAGAATCTGATTTTCATTTAATATTTTATACAATCTTAAAATAGAGATGTTAGTGACATTCACATGGTAAAATTCTTCACTGGTATAATTCTTATTGAAATTCTAAATTCCATTATAGAAGAAATTCACAATACTATCATATAATTTATGAAAATTACTGAGTAATAAAATTATATCTAGAGAGGTAGGTATAGAAAATTACTTTTAAAAGTGGATTTTAATATTGATTTTCATATGAAATAATAATTTGAAATATCTAATCAAAGGAGCATTGTTACCATTAAAATTATAAATGATTTTATACTAAGTTAAAGTACATTCGAATGACTATGCAATTACTTATGATCATGAATGCAGACTGTCCTCAACATAACCCTTTGCTAAATTGTCTAGAATTTAGCATTGCTAGAATATTCATACCATAAAGATGAATTTATAGATAATTAAATTGTTGGTAAATATTATGTATAAAGTGTATCTATTTTTTTTGCTGTGAATTCCTTTGGAATTGCACTAACATCCTTATCTAGCATTTCAAGGAACACACTTGTTTAAAATGTTTATTATTTTGCCAGTATAATAGAGCACACTGTAATTTCATACAGTATACAGTTTGAAGGCCAAGACTGAGGTCAGAAATTGGTCCTGTCTCTGGAGCTGGACACACCCTGAACTGCTCTGGGGCATAAGGTGTGATTTCTAGCTAACTGGTGGCAAATGGAGTTTAGATATAAAGTGTGCATTATTCCAATGTTAATTCTTAACACTTTGCTTAAATCTTGTAAGATCTGAATAATGTTTGAAAATGAATAAATGTTTTAGCATAAATATTATAGCATTGTATTACTTAAAACTGGATGAAGTGATAGGACATAAGACAGATGCTTTTGTAACTCATCATTTGTATGCATAATGTACTTATTTATTGATAATAGATCCTTTCTGTGTGTGTGTGTTTGTTATACACACAGAGAGAGAGAGACCATTTTAGCCTTTTATCCATTACATTATCTATTCCTTTGCAACTTCTATGATTGATCAAAAATGAATAAACAAGTAACTTGTTCTTAATAATTCACCATGTAATTTATAGTCCATTGTCAAAAGCATGTCAGTCATATTAATACTTTTTATGAATCTAATCACAGATCTGAGTTACAAACATTCACTCATTATTTACTAATAAATGTCACCAGACATATGTTTTCCAGGAGAAATATGTTCTTTGTGACATTTTAAACTATAAAATAAGTGATTTTTTAAAAGAATTATTATTTTTCTTTATTCTTCAATTTTTATATTAAGTTATTCATTTACCTTACATTTTGATCCAACTTCTCTTCCCTCATATCCTCCAAGGCCCTTCCTCTAGCCTTCCCAGATACATACCTTCTCCCTTCCTCAGAAGAGTTGTGTCTACTCATGGATATCCACTAGTCTTTGTATGTCAAGTTGCAGAAAGACTATAGGATCTTTGTTTATTGAGGTTGGATGAGGCAGTTCTGTTAGAAGAAAAGGATCTAAAGACAACCAATGTAGTCAGACAGTCCCCGCTTCTACTGTTAGGAGTCCCACATGTGGCCCAGCTGCACAACTATTACATATGTGTGTAGGGCCTAGGTACATCCCAGGCATGTTCTAAGGTTGACAGTTAAATCTATGGGCTGTCAACTATGGGCACATTAGTTGATGCTGTAAATTTTCTTGTGTACTTGTTGCCTCTTGCTTCTTTAACACTTCCTTCCCCTCTTCCACAGGATTGCCTGGGCTCTCCCTAATATTTAGTTGCGGGACTTTGCATTTGTTTTCGTCAGTTGTTTGGCGAAGCCTATCTGATAACAGCTATGAGAGCAGAGGAAAA